>NC_048598.1:5531616-5706616 GCF_003668045.3 Cricetulus griseus | reverse complement strand
CCATAGTGCTGGAATTACAGAGGGCAGCCATGCCTGCCCTGCATTTATGTGGATCTAGGGATCTGAACTTTGGTCCTCACACTTGTACACCAAGCACTTTATCCACTGAGTCATTTTCTCCATCCCTCTGCTCTTTTCCTGTGACTCTCCATCTCGATTCCTCCTTTACTCAATAAGTAACTCAGAGGGGAGGCTGAGGAAACTGTCCTTGATAGAATGTGCTGGAGTCAAACAGTAATCAGCAGAGGGCTAGCAAAGCCTGACACTCAGACCTTTGCACTGTGCCATGAGGAGAGGCATCCCATCTCCATGGGGGGTGAAAGCCTGAATTTTTATGCCACATTATGACATCACCTGCTTCTATTCTATTTTGAAAATAAGACTTTTAATAAGATTAAGAATATACTTGATGGATGTAGCTTCTTTCATATAACACTCTAGTAAGGGTAAAATAAGTATCTTTAATGCATATACATACTAAATATAAATTGGAGAAATCTTAGGATCATGCATACCATGTCTATAGTATCCCAATAAGAGAGAATGTCAAAAGATTTAAAAATTATACTAACCCGTATTGTCCTTCCCCTGTGATACGTTAGAAATTAAAGTAAAAAACCTACAATGTCAACTATGCAATCTGGAGATGAAAACAAGACAGAGAAAGAGGGAGGAGAAAGGTGTAAAGAAAGAAGGGGACAGGCAGCTGTGAGGAGAAAAACAAAAGAGAAAAATGTCTATATTAGGGATTGTGTGTGAGGAGCCTGGAGGACCATCTTAGGATATGGCCACCATGCTCTGCAAACCCCACAGAATGATGTTTCCATGGCTTTCTAGAGGAGTGGCACCCAAGTGGCAGCTGCCCCAGAGGGACATGAGCTACTTTATTAATCTGTTCATGGGATGCTGTGTTTTCCTGTGATTCATTTTCTTCTCCACTGTCTTTAGCTAACACAATCCATCATTTTATCATCCTCCAAAACTTCACATCCTTGCCTCTTCAACAGAATCTGCTGCCAGAGGATTCATTAAGCCATGCAAGTCTCCACCTTCAGCTTCAGCTCCTTCAGTGAATGTTTTGCCCCAGGTTTCATTTTTATGTCTGTGGTTGTCTCACTGTACAAATATTCATGAAGACATTTATCTACACTCACAAAATCCACTGTCACTTACATAGTCATGATCTCCAAACTATCTTCCCAGCTTCCATTCTCCCATACAACAAGACATGCAGATCCATTGCGTTACGCTTAAATCAATCATTTGGATGTGAAAATTATCTACGAATCAATATATGTCAAAATGAAATGATCCTATCCCTACTATCTGTTCATTTTTTTTAAATTTCCTGTGTTCTTTCCTGTGGTGAGTACTCTACTGAAGTTAGAATCATGGATAGGTACCCTACTGAAGTTAGTTAGAATCATGGACACCATCTTTTGTTTTGTCATTTGTTTGTTTTGTTTTCTTATCATACAAACTAAGAAGCAACTGAAGTGCATTCCTTCTAGCCACAGCCACCAAGTGTTTCTGGAATAAATACTTTGATCTTTACCTCATTGTTCCCAAAGACTACCTGGACCAACTGAGCGCTCTCATCTGCATCTACAAACTCATCTTTCTTGTTCTTGTCAAAGTATTTATTCCACTTCCCTAACATCTTTCAGTACTTTCAGGAGAAAGCTGAAGCTGTTATAAATGAGACATGGAAGCCTAGTGTTAGAAAGCAATTCTCACTTAAGTGATGCTGATCAGTTCCTGTTTTGCAAAGCTCCCAGGGCTCAACCCAGATCTCTTCTTCTGTTGTCTGTTTCCTGGACATGACATTGATCCCCTAAGTTCTCTCATGGAAAGGGTCTCTACCACGCTGAACAAGGTACAGAGACCAATGATGTCACTATGTGTTCAGAGGAAGAAACATTTCTCCCCCCATATTCTTGAGTTACTTCTTGATCCTGGGGCCAGTTCACAGTCTTTCGGGGGCCAGAGTGCCAGAAGCCCTAGATGCTGGTTATTTTCTTCAATAACAGATGGCCAACTCATGAAAGTTGGAGTCTCAAATCCATGTCAATATTTTCAGAGACTAAAGAAATAGTATTTGTGATTAAAAAGCATTGCTTGGCATCCATTCATAGTGTCCCTCTTCTGCAAGGCTTGGCAGGACCATCATTCTGTGTTGGGATACTGCTGCTGCCTACCACCCATGGACCACAACACATCTTCTGGCATAGAAGTCACAGCTTCCACACTCAGCTGTAAACAGTAAGTGACTAAGCAATGTCTGGGTCAGGGTTCATTCTTCCCTACTTTGCTCCTACGCAAGACCCATTTTATTTTCTGGGTGTTGTGAGCATATCTTATTTTTTTTTACACCTGAATTGGTTATCAGTAATATTATATTACACTGTGTAGTGAAATACTCTCTGCTTCCTAAATGGAAACATGATCCCCTCACAGAATAGGGTACATGGGTTAATAGGAGAAATACTTAGTTCTATTAATATTTTCTGCTAAACCCCATCTACCTTCGCTGGGAACTTAAAAACAATAATGAAGGAGCACACTTCAGACATGCATATGTCTCCAGGAAAGAGTGGGTAAGCTCGTTATTGAGAAATGCAAACCAACTACAGTTATTTGTGGTGCTTCTGGATAAATGTCATATTCTCCCAACCAGAGGCTTCCTTCTCAAGCACTTCAGATGGATTCGCTAGACCAACAATGTCCACTACATCACTCTGAGGGAAAGCTATGCTTTTCTTTACTTCCAAAATCTTAATTCCATTGAAAAGATTCCTCGATGGCAACAGCATATGGTTTAACATTTGAAATTATTTAAATCCTTCATATATATTTGTATTTTATCACTATGGCTCAGCCATATTTCAAAGTAATAATGTCATGCTTAGACTTATTAAACTAAAATCTGTTTATTTTAGTTAGGGAGTATGTGTCATAGAATTATCACTCGGGATCCTGAATCCACACTTTGGTTTAGCTGTGGTCATACCCTTCACCAAGCTATTTCAAAGTGTAAATTATCTTCTCACTGGGATAGGTAACTAAGCATGATGTCGTTTATTAAATACTTGGTTCCTGGTGCCCAAATTAGTTACACAGTGCCTTCTCCCCGACCCCCACATTCTTCACTGAATTTGTGGCCTTGTTCTGCATTTCTCTACATTGCATCGTAAATCAGAAAATACACATCCACTCAAATTACACTCATTTTCCATGGGTTCAACTGGAGCTGCTGCAGCTCAGGGCTTATACTGTCTCTGGCCACAGCCACCCTCACATGACTCTACAGACACTGTTTCCAGAAAGCACATGGCACTTGGGACATTGGGTAGTAGTCAAAAGGTCTGTGGAAAGGAAAAAAGTAGCTTCTTCCTTTTCCATGCTGAGTTAGCATGCAAACACACTCATACTTTTAGCTGAGAGCCAGGGAAATCCTTGACAATGGACATATGACCTCACATGTAACAAACACATTTTGTAAAAGAGTGAATTTATATGAAAAGACAATGTCATGGACTATACCCAAATCTCCATAAATCCCTAAAAGGCAAGGTGAGGATACAACAAGAAAGAGGCAATGTACAAGCCAGGGAGTGGGGCCTCACCATGGCCCATACCAGCTAGGACCTGTGCAAGCCAGGGAGTGAGGTCTGCCATGGACCATTCCTGCCAGCACCATCTTAGACTTAATAGCTTGTAGAGCAGGGAGAAAATTGAGCTCTTGCTGCACCTGTTCTAACAGCCCCGAACACAGACATAGTTGCTATGTCATTACTCTGGAGAAGCGATCTAGGGCACAGTCAGCTAATCCCATTGAAAAAACACCATGACCAAGTTTTCACACTTAAACACATAATACAGCAACTTCATGGATTGTATAAAGATATAAAATCCCCTCTCCTCACATTATACCTCAGTGGCATCTAGACATTCTCTCTGAAGTCACAGTAGGTATTAGTGTATATACGTATTTAATTTAGAGCACATATATGTGTGTCACATAATAGTATTTTCTTAACTGTCAAAGTTCAAGCTTTAAGAAATGATGGTATGTGCATGCACACACGTGTGCCGATATTTTGATGCACTTGAAGGTAAGTTAGATGAACACCTAAGTTCCTTTCTTTTTAACTGTTATCCAATTTTTTTTTCTGACTACAACCTCTTTTTATCCCTGAGAATTTCAAGATTCAGAAAAAGTATACATGAAGTTCAAGTAAACATTTCCTTTCTCCTCGTTCCCCACTCCATACACCCCAAGCTCATGACTTAGATCCTTTCTGGTCCTGCATAAAGGAGGTCTTTGACCCAATTTAACATATGGAGCATTCGTCTTGCTGATTTTCTCACAATAAAATGATATCTGGCAAATGGCATAACCGAGACACAGATGAACACATCTAGACTAAATGCACAACATCCCAACTGGGCAATGTGGTACCCACGGGACGTAGCTTTAGGTTAACTCACACTCTTCTTGTTACCATTAGGACCTAAGCTATCCATAAACACCGTATGACTTGACATGCTTCAAAAACAGTAAGACAAAATTTGTAAAAAGAAATCAAACCCACTATTTCTTATTTTATTCCCTTTCTCTTTGATAGACATTTAAAGAAGATGTGCTTTTAACAACCAAAGATTTGACATTGGTGTAGTCTGGCCTGTGGACAGCAGATAATGAAATGGACAGGTTTACTAAAGAAAGGCGTCACATGCCATGGGTGCAGATCGCACAGCCCTGTGTCTCCCCTAAACAATTAGCAAAGTTGGCAAGTCCCACCCGAAGAAAATGCATTCATAAATAAATAAACAAGCAAACAAGCCCACAACTCAGTCATCCTCCAACAACCAACGGTACTTCTGCAAATATAAATACAAAATGAAACTGAATATCCAAGGAATAAATGTCAATGCATTTTAAATTCTAAAAAACTTCATGCATCACAAGTCTCAAGATCAGTACTATATATTTTGTTGTATAAAATACACAAAATTCTGAATATTTGCAGGTTCTGGTGAAGAAAAGAGTCACAGTGCACACAGATTTCTAATATATAAGTGTATGTCCATGTGTGAGCATGTATGTCCATGTGCGAGCATGTATCCCCATGTGCAAGCATGTATCCCCATGTGCAAGCATGTACATCCATGTGTGTGCATGTATGCCCATGTGCGCACATGTATGTCCATGTGTGCGCATGTGTGTCCATGTGCGCGTATGTGTATCCATGTGCACTCATGTATGTCCATGTGTGAACATGCACACATTTATATAGACATAAGAAAACAGGAAATAGCTGAAGAAGATGAAATAAATCACTATATATAGATCAATCACTATTCATTCCCTTATACACTGACACACTTTCCCCCGTTTCTGTGAACTGAATTTAGGGTTCTACATATGTTAGGCAAGTGTTCTACCATGGAGCTATATTACAGTCCAAGAGTTTTCTTTTCATGGAATAGACTTCACTTTGTGCCATTGCACAAAAGAAAGAAAGAACACAAAAGAAAAGCACATAATTAACAAAATATTTTAAATTATATCTTTTTTCATTACAAATAAACCTGAGTTCCTAAATAGCTACTGACCCAATAATAAGTACTCAACAATACTTATATTTACTTAACTATAACTCCTGTGTGTTTTATTACTTCATACAGTAAATTCTATGCTGATGCAAACATTAAGTGTTGAAACTTGTGAATATCTTTTTAAAAGAACATAAAACCAACCCTTGCCTGGCTGCTGTTCCCATGCACCCTCAGCCTCACCTCTTCCTTCGTCTTCTTAGATATGACCCGCAGCCAATCTCCAATCATGCTCAGCACGGCAGCAAAGTAAGCAAGCCCCACCAGGATCCAGAACCAAACAACAGGCTTGTACAAGTCCAGATACTCAATGTCTGATCCACCTGCAAGAGAAAAGCAAAGTTGTTGTCGTCGGGCACAACAATTGTAATCCCAAGAGCCAACAACTAACTGCTCAAGGGCAGATCTATCGGCCTCCTCCACAGACCCAGGCTCTTCCCTCACACCAAATTTCTCATTCACTTTCACAACCCTCAGGTTTCCAAGGAAAGTGTGGAAGGTGCTTCTGAAGGATGCTTCCTTCCCTCTCCAGGTCATGGTACCTGACCCTGTGTCCTGTTTCTTTTGTCAGGTATGAGCATCTGTCTCTCTCAGAACCCAATTGCTCCGAGTGTACTAAACCTCTCTCCATCCCCACTGGAAAAGTACGAAGGAGAGTCTGTGTCCACACCATGCAGAGGACCATGTATGTCCACCTGCTGTCTATCAACCTGTGCCATCCAGCGGGTCCGCCAAACTGAACCGTAAGTGAGTGACTCTAGCGATGACTATTACTTTTAGGTCTTAGGCAGGATGGCCTGGTCGCAAGGCCAAGGCAGGGCAGCCATGGGTCTATGGAGAACTGGTGGTCTTTACAGGCAATGCTACCATTATTATCTCTGAGCAATTCCCATGACATCATCAATTTAAGGCCTACATGTCCAGAAAGAATAGGCAGAAGAGCACTTTTTGTTTTACGGGAATTCTGTGTGCTGCCGTCACTGTACTGCAGGATTCTGCCATGCACAATTACAAACATCCTTCCATTCAGCACAACTAATCGAGGGGGTTATGAGGGGTCAATCCCTGAAATAGTAACTTATTTACCCAAATAAGTAGTCAAGGCTATGTCTTCCGAAGTCCAACTTTAACCTGAGAAGTCCTCACATGGAGAGATGCCTTGGTGTGTAAAGTGCTTGCATTGAGTTCAGATCCCCAGGACCAATGCAAAAGCTAAAATGTGAGAGCTCACCTCTGTAACCCCATGGCTTCTATGCAGACATGAAATGGGTCATGGAGACAAGAAAACTCTCAGAAGTTCCTGGGCCAGCTAGCACGGAGTGTGCTGTAGTGAACTAGGGGCTGTCTCAGGAAACGGTGGAAGACGAGAACTGACCCCTGAGTCTGTCCTCTGACTTCTGATATGCGTGTGCCCTGCACACACACACACACACACACACACACACACACACACACACACACACACACACACACACACACTGAACAGGAAAGCAAGCCTCACATAGATAGCTGCTCATGGTAGAAAAGGTCACACAGATCTGTGGATGAGCACAGAGGAAGGGAGGAAATGAGAAGATGGGGGATGTTTAAGTGAGGAGTGTCAAGACAGGTGAGAAGGCACATTGTAGTGGGTCAGGCAGCATAGGGAGGGGGGCCAGACACTGGCCAAGCTCAAGTGAGGGGTACAGAGAAATAGGGCATGTTGGATGATATAGCCTGGATGCTGACTCAGTGGGGACCGGGTTATGTTTACAGGGGAGAGTGCATGATCAAAAGGGTCTTAGTGGCTGAGGGGAAGGAGTGGTGGGAAGCCCAAAGAGATGCTCTGGGAGCAACTGGGAAATTGCCGTGTTGATTGAGGCTTAGCCTGGGAAGCAGAGCCAGGGCAGAGGTGGAGCAAGGATTGTCTCTCATGACCACAGACTCTTACTCGGAAGATGACCAGTAACTGTAGAAGGGGTAACAAAGACATTGACTAAAATCAACACGAATGGTTTAAGTTGGGACTTGACAGGCTACACATGTTTAGAAACCAACATATGAAACCAGCCAGCAGAATCCCCAAATGCAGGCCTAATGCAATGTGGGACAGAGCAGGGGACAAGTGTCTTGGGACCAACTTCATAGACACTCGGGATGCACAAAACCTCAATCCATGGCTAGGAGAAAAACAGTGCACACTGCATTCAAGTGTAAAATATTAACGGAACATTCCCCTAAATAAATTGAACTTTGGAGCCCCCACAAAGATGCTTTGGGATGTGAAAAGAGCAAGACAAGTGGGCAGAGAGGGCTCTAGCAGGTAAACACGGTGAACAGACACACAGCCTGAGGACAGCCAGAGCAGACAGTGAGAAGCCGTCTCAGATAGGCCTGCCAGCAAATGAACAAATATTTCCATTTCACTGGAATCAAATGACCCCCCCCATCCCCAGAACTCTGTCTTTCACACCAAAATGAAAAAGAAACAAGAACCCCAACTTCACCCAAGTGGTCAGGACTCTGCTGACACATGAGCTCAGGGACACTCTGATGTTAGCACAGCCTGAATACTGCAGATGACATTTTATGTCTTTTTAATAAACAGGATGTTACAGTTGGAAAGGGGTAAGATAGCTTAATCACCAAAAGGCCCATATTTGGGTAAAATGTTTAACCCAGAAGTTTTAGTGATTCAAAGTCATGGAAAAGGTTTTTTCCCCTTTCTTAATTACCACTCTTAAAATGAAATACTGGCAGCTAGATGATCTAAGAAGAAAAACCCCAAGAAAAAAAGCTTTGTCAGACAACTATTTATGCTATTTGCATCCCAGACCTGAGGCTTACAAGTTAATTTGCACATTAATCAGCTGATGTGGTGCAAATATTTTCCCTAAGTCAGTATATCTGTAATGTTCAGATAACATGAGTTTTTTTTGGGGGTGCATATTTTAAAATGAGTAAATAACTAAAATCCTGCTATTTTTAGTTTCATGTATGTGAGTACACATTTGTGTGCACATGTGTGCAGTGCCTGCTGAGGCCAGAGAGGAGGTCAGGTTCCCTGGAGCTGGAGTTAACAGCAGTTGAGAGCTGATGTGGGCGCTGGGAACCAAACTCTGGTCTTCGGCAGAAACAGCAAGTGCTTTTAACCACCGAAAGTGCTTTTTTAACTCGCCATTGTCAGGAGTATTAATTTTCTACGTATTGTTTGGGAATTCGTCCAGATGTCTCTTATTAAGACAGTAAAGTAGCTGGGAGCGGCAGCTGGCAGTGTCTGTAATCAGCACGTGGGATGCTGGGAGAGGACTGGGAGCCCATAGCAGCCTAGAGGACACCTAAGACGCTCTCGGGACCATAAACGATAAGGGATGTGGTGACGTCTCTGTCCTCGCTTGAATAACACCTCTGTCCTTGCTGTCTCCGTGCCATCCGTGCCATGCCCACTGGTTTCTTTTCCTCCTCTCTCTGTCTGTGTTGCAGACTGCAGCACGCTGCTCCCCCCTCCCCCTCCCCCCTCCCCCTCCCTCCCTCTCTCCCTCCCCCTCCCTCCCTCCCCACCTGGCTTCTCCACCCACTTGGCAGAACAGTTTCTCCACTTCATTCTCTCCTTGTTGCCGTAGAAAATGTGCACATAAGCTCTTTCCGTTTTAGGAGCTTTCTGGCTCATTATAAGAGAATATACAGATAGCAATAAAAATACCAAAGAAGGGTGGGGGCAGACAGCTTCAGGAACCTCATCAACTCTTCCAAATAGTTACAGGAAATCTAAGCTTTCTGAGCCTCTTCTGGGATATGTGGAAGCATCCTTTTGAGCTCTCTCTCTCTCTCTCTCTCTCTCTCTCTCTCTCTCTCTCTCTCTCTCTGTCTTTCTCTCTCTTCTTCCCTCTATTCTTCTCTCCCTCCCTCTCCCTCTCTGTACCCCCCTGCCTCTCTCACTAGATCTCCTATCCTTGACATTTGCAAGAGGAACTCAGCCAGAGTTTGATCCAATATAATGGATTAAATCACTAAAAATATAACTCAGGAAGGTTCGTGCTGTTCACAAAGCTGGGAATTGATTCTTTCCACAAACTGGGTTTCCTAGACACAGTAGTTGGAAACCTCCCCTGTATCAAGCACTGAGAGAACCTTCCTGCCTGCTCCCCAAGAATCCTGGCTGGGGGAGGGTAGAGAAGAGCCCATGGGGACATGCAAAGGACCTTCTGATTCTGGGTGCCCTACATTGCTCAGTCAATATGTTCATTTCAACTCATTTATGGAATATTCAAAAACCCTACTGGGGGAGATGAGAGAACTTAGCCTCGTTGATTAGCTTCCATGGCTGGAACCACCCCATCCTGAAGGACAGCAGGTGGCACTGAGGGGAGCCATCCCACCCAGAAGTTCTGCAGGGGGTGCTGATGGAGCTGAGGTCCTTATATTTGAGCCAGGGCATCATTCATACCTTTGGGTATAGGTTTAAGCTTCATCTCCATTTGCCTTCTCAGAAATAAAGTTGATGACGCAAGCGCCATCAGGTTCAATCTGTCCGGAGCTGGAGTGACTGCTGGGTCCACACAACTTCTCTGAAACCCTAGTGTCTCACAACGGAGCTGTCAGAGTAGGGACAATAACCACAGCAAGACCCACAAGGACATGAGCTGCAGAGCTCAAGTGCAAACTCAGTCGAGTTGCTCCAAAGCATGGCTTCTTTATTTCATCACCCACGTGCTCGGCTGCTAAGGGCCACCCCATTACCCTGCACCTTAGTCCACACAGCAATCCTACAGCCTGGTGTTGTGGGGATGCTCTCTGTACAGGACACTGACAACAAACCAAGGTCCAATGTGGAGCACTAGTAAGTTTCCTGGGCCTACTTACACATCATGAATGAGGGGTTACTTACAAAAGTGTAGAGACCTCAAAGTAGCCACAATACCAGAACATCTCGTCCCAGCCAGGTGATGGTGACGCCCCATAACTGCATGGATGGAGTTCCCCATCAATCAACAAGCACTTCTGAGACCATGAGTCCAGGGATAATTAGGACAGGATGACATACAACTGGTCAAGAGGTACTTGATGGAGCAGCCTGAATCTAATGACCCTTCCATCCCCTCCTTATAAGAGCCAGCATCAACAGTCAACAAGCTAGATCTTGGGGTCTCTTGAAAGCAATGGCAGCTGTCTTGATAAGGGTGGTGGCTTTCATACTTGTAGAACAGTGCCCTACAGCTCTGTGGGCTGGGGAGTTAATACGGAATGACCATGGTGTGTCATGCCATGACAGCAGGAGGAGAGAGGAGAGAGGAGAGAGAGGAGAGAGAGGAGAGAGAGGAGAGAGAGAGAGAGAGAGAGAGAGAGAGAGAGAGAGAGGGAGGGAGGGAGGGAGGGAGGAGGAGGAGGAGGAGGAGGAAGAAGAGAAGAAGAAGAAGAAGAAGAAGAAGAAGAAGAAGAAGAAGAAGAAGAAGAAGAAGAAGAAGAAGAAGAAGAAGACTGTCAGTAATGACAGTGCCAGTCCCACTCAAGAGGGTGAGCCCTTGTGACATAATAACCCATGAAGGTGACACCTCTTAGTGTAATTAAAGGGGTAATGGAAATTTAGGAGGGGACAATAATCAGACTATAGTATCAATGAAAGAACTCCACCCATGCAGTATGGAAGGTGCTCAGCTAAAGGGAAAGACACCAAGCCAGGAAGACACACAGCCCTCTTTGGCTCCACACAGGAGCCCCATGCATCAGAAGACAGGTCCTCCAGGAGTTTCCAGAAGGTGGCACTATTCTATTCCACACAACTTGAGTTAGGGATCAGGTGAGTGTTTGCATAGCTACCACAATCAAGCTGTGTGATTTTGTGTGTGTGTGTGTGTGTGTGTGTGTGTGTGTGTGTGTGTGTGTGTGTGTGTAATTTCATTACAATAAATCAATTTTTAAAAATAAGAACTTGGTTTTTTAATTTTTTTATTTTTTAAGGCCCTTTTTCTCATTTTAATCATTGTATCCACCCCAGTGGGTTTTTTGTTTTTGGTTTTGGTTTTTGGTTTTTGAGACAGAGTTTCTCTGTGTAACAGTCCTGGCTGTCTTGGAACTCACTCTGTAGACCAACCTGGCTTCCAACTCACAGAAAAACCATGAATGCTCTGTCCCCTTAATTTTTTGACTTGTAATTTTTTCTGAATCACAAAATATTAATGATGAAATCCCAACATACCCTGGTTTTAAAGAGTTGTCATTCTTGAGTACTATGATCAATTCCAGGACCTTCCTCCAGTTCTCTAATGTGATACATGCATTACACAAACAGGTAGAGCATAAACAGAACCACTCTAAGGAAATTAGTGCTTCAGCTTCACATTGCTATCACAAAAAATACTCAGTGCAATACAACTACCAAAAACTGTTCACTTGTCCATCACTTTGGAAGTTCCAGTTTGGGGTGAGGCAACCTCATTGATTCAGCTCTTTGGTGAAGAACACAGAGGAGCAACGATTACAAAAGTGTGTGGCAGGCCAGAAGCAGATAAATAAGAGAGCAAGGTCCTACAGCACCCTGTAAAAGCATACCTTCAGTGACCTGAGGGAATTCTCTGAAGCTCTAACTCTTGGGGGTCACAGCATGCATGACCTGTTGAGGGATACTGACTTAAACCACAGAAGTGGGGTGTCATTTCTCTATAAGTATTTCAGTTTGGATATCAAATAGTGATCTTAATTTCTGGCATTGATTATCAATTTACCAATGGTGCTTTACTGTGGTTTTGATGAGGTGTTTCTGCTGGGTGCATCTTTCTTTCGAAACATCAAATTGCATAAGGAACAGAAACATTCTTACAGGGGCATGGGCAATCTCGTGACTTCAGTCTTCAACAATAACTGACCTATTAAAAAAAGTGATGCCATTGGGACAGGAAAATGTAAAGCTACAGGAGGTAATTAGGTGGGCAGTAGGGGTGCACAATTTTAATCCCAGCATAAGGCTTGGTGAGGCAGAGGCAGGGGATCTCATTGAGCTCCAGGCCAGCCTGGTCTACAGAGTGAATTCCATGTTGGCCAGGGCTACACAGAGAAACCCTGTCTCAAAAAAAATTTTTAAGTTATTTATTACAGGGCTGGAGAGATAGCTCAGCTGTTAAGAATATTCAATGCTCTTCCTGAGGACCAGGGTTCAATTCCCAGCACCCACATAACATCTCACAAACTGTCTGTGGCTCAAATTTCAGGGGATCCAATGCCCTCTTCTGGCCTGTGAAGGCAGCAGGAGTGCACATAGTACAGAGAGGTACACGGACAGGCAAAATCCCCATACACATAAAATGAAATTAGAATTTTTTAATTACTCTTAAACATAGGTAATTAGATCTGCCTAGCATTTGAAGTTATAATTTGAGATTTTAGAAATCAGCATTCAGATTTAGAAACCAGCCCATTTCTGTGCTTCATATAAAAGCTGCTACAAGAAGTACAGAAACCTCCTGAGTGTAGAGAAGGGAGAGCCACAGTCCTCTCACTCGGTCATCTTCACAAAGGTGCAGTGTGCAGGAGTTAAATGATCTCTAGGTCTCCATGGAGAGCAGTTGGGAGGCCCCACTCAGCACCGGCACCCGTCATAACCATCACTCACCAATGCTCCCTCCTCTGCTGTCTCCCCGTGTTTCTGCAATGCCTCTAGATGCCTGCTGAACCCTGAAACCTCGCTTCTTGGCTTGGTCACAGACTCTCAGTTCAGTTTTGCTAATTAAACATGTGTAGGGCTATCAGTTCTCTCATCACTGGCTGAAACAGGGTGAGCAGATTTCCCTTGCTCCACAGAACATGGACCCCTGCTTAATGGCTGCTCCTTAATTTCATATACTCCATCCAGAGGAGCAGGACCCACAGCCATTGTTACTGAGTGCTTAGCACAGTACCCCATAAACAGCAGGTGTTCACTAAGCCCCAGAGTAAATGGATCTGCATCAAAGAAAGAGTGATGGTTGCCATACAGCGAGCCAGGAGGTGGCACAGTGGGTTAAATCTCTTGCTGAGGAGCCTGATGGCCTCTGATCCTCAGATCCCAAGAACCTATGCTACAAGCCAGCTGCATCACTCCTACAGTGAGACGGAGGCAGCAGACAAGCTCTTCTGGAAGCTTATGGGCTGACTGACCTTGGGTATGCCGAGGCAGAAGAGTGACTTGCCTCAATATGGTGGAAGGAGAGAACTGATTCTCTCTCTCTCTCTCTCTCTCTCTCTCTCTCTCTCTCTCTCTCTCTCTCTCTTACACACACACACACACACACACACACACACACACACACACACACACACACGGAAGCTGTAGCCTCGCCTACTTAGGGGCTGGCTATAGGCATGGTCAGGCACACCTGTAGCCAGCCCCTAAGTAGGCGTGGCTACAGCTTCCCCTACACACACACACACACACACACACACACACACACACCTATAACTTATCTTCCTAGCAGCCACACAAACTTCCCTTCTCTGATTAACTTTTTTTTCCTGAGTGGCCCTTGTGATGAAGGGTCACTGTTCTTCAACAATCCTCCATTCTCATCAAATACTTTCCTTGGTATCTATTGGATCCCCAGAAACATCTTCCTCAGCAATCATCTTAATGGCAGCAATTTTGGTAACAGGCCTCGGAGATAAAATGCACAAATCTTAGGTTGCATCAGGCACTGTATCCTAGAGGATATCTACCAACAATCATTCCCAACAACAAAAACATCATGTTAGCTTTTAAAGAAAGACTGATATGTTTTCGCTATGAAATCCCCTTGAATTAAGTGCATACTCAATGCACAAGTCACCTTCAGGGCTGTTCAGGAAGAAGATCTTTGGTTATGAAAAGCTTCACTTCCAATGATGACTTGTAACATATAATTCCAGGAAGCGTTATCAGAAGAGGTACAAATACGTCTTTCACAAAGTCAAAAAATGCAATGACAAATGACAATAGAACTTTGAAAGTAGTATAGGTGACATGCCAGGGGAAAAGTACCACGTGTGAAGCATGGCCAATCAGGGATGGGCTCTCCCACCTGTGGGATGAATAAGCTCCCAGCATTTAACAAAGCATACTTATAGTGACAAAAATCCCATAAAATACATACATATATTTCTGATAATCTGATATATAAACATATATATATCTCATAGACACATATTCTGTGTATATCATGGAATATTGTTTCTTTATATTTCAATCAACTGTATATATATTGCGTGTGAATGAGTTTGTGTAGCAGAGTACAGTCTCCAAGAAGGTCCGAAGAGGGCATTAAATTCTCTGGAGCTGGATTTCCACGTGTATGAGCTGCCCTGTGAGTGCTTAGAACCTAACACGCCCTCTCTGGATGAGGAGTAAGCACACATAACTAATGAACGAGCTATCTGGGAAATATGAGTCTTTGTAGGGTTGTCTGTGATGATTCCTTAACAATGCTTACATTTGAAGGGTCATAGAAACAGGGAGTGTGAGGACATGCCTTGATGAACGCTCACTCATGCCAGGCTCCGCCTCATCCACTCCTCTTCTGAACCAACCTAAGCTGACTTGGGGAAAGAAGTGTTTTAAAGGATTTCAGCGAGAAGTACACTTGGGGTTTCATATCTCCCCTCTGGCTGATTCTGTAGATTTAAAAAGTCATCGGTCTTGAAAATGCAGTTTAAGTTGCATTAAGCAGGATCACGAGGATATTTTCCAGTCTTCAGGGATCTAGGTTCTGTGTCATTTTTCTCTCTCACATTCACGGACCAAACACATCAGTTGTGGAAATAAATCCAAATAAGGAGACATTAAAAAAAATCCCATATGATCAAGACTAGATTTTAAGAAAGAAATGTAGGTGTAATCTTCATTCTATAAGGTGATCATGACTTAAGAACATACCATTCAAGGTATTTAAAGAAATGAAAAATCAAATGAGAGGAATGAGGACATCAGCATTAATTCTCAGGTATTATTTTGCAGAGTATTTTAACTCACTCTTACACTCTGACTACACTTTCAAAACCAGGTAGGTGACATCTCATTCTCCCTTTTCAGTTTTGGGCAAGAGCGACTGCCCACACTCCTCTAAGCTGAGGGGTTGTGCAATTACCATAACACAAAGCCAACACGTGGCTCCTTCTCAGCCCCAGTACACTAAGCATGAGCAAGGGGACAGCATGGATCAGCTGGAAAGATCCAATGTCAATCACCAAGGTAACCAGCCAGCCACTGCAGCATACCCTGACACAAGCAGAAACACATATAAAAATTAAGATATGCAGGGGGTATCTGGAAGCCTTTGGGTAGAGAGCTGGCTCTTGCATTATGGGTCAGAGCTTGGGACAGCAAGAGAGAAAGTTCTACAAAGCAGATAGCCAGCCTCTCCCCAGAGGAGCACAGGGGTTAGCTCAGCAGCTTACTAGAATCATAAGGTCCCCAAGAGGAAAGGCTGACTGTATTGATTCTGTTGAGTTACACATGGCAATCCCTTCGCAAGAAGCTTGAAAGACAAACACATTTTTCTGTTTTCCTATGATTGCTACAAAGGGCACACATTCCCTGCCCTGCCTTCTCCATATCTGCCCCAAATGCCTCCTGGGTGTGAAGACCTGGCACATATGCCTGCAGGAACACAGCTCTGTGGCCTCACAAACACCAGCATAGACCGAGGAGGCAGGAGAATGATCAAAGCACACTGTTCCTCTCTTCTCCCTCTTTTTTATGATTTTCAAAATTTTCATGTTTCTGAGTGTTTGTCTGCATGTCTGTCTATCACACACGTACAATGCCCAAAGAGGCCAGAAGAAGACGACAGATCTTGGGGAACTGGAGTGGCAGACTGTTATGAGCCACCATGCAGGTGTTTAACCACTGAGCCACCATTAGTCGTTTTAATCAAAGCAAACTTGTGTTCTAGTAGTTAGCAAGACAGATTTCTATCTTTTAAAAACTTCCTTTACAAAATAAAAATGGGATGAAAGTAATGCCTTTGATGAGAGGCTCAATATAGCAAAACACTAGTGGCAAGAAAGTCTGTTTTTCCCATTATGGATTGTACAAATCAAACTAACCAAAAGGCAGAGAGAGAGCATGCAATTTAATAAAATCAGAAACGAAAAGGGGGACATAACAATGGACACTGAGGAAATCCAGAGAATCTTCAGGTTATACTTTGAAAACCTGTACTCCACAAAATTGGAAAATTTAAAGGAAATGGACAATTTTCTGGACAGATATCACTTACCAAAATTGAATCAAGAACAGATAAGCAATTTAAACAGACCTATAACCCCTAATGAAATAGAAGCAGTCATCAAAAGTCTCCCAACCAAAAAAAGCACAGGACCAAATGGCTTCAGTACAGAATTCTACCAGAAATTCAAAGAAGAGATAATACTAATACACCTCAAATTGTTCCACACAATAGAAGCAGAAGGTTCATTGTTAAACTCTATTTACAAGGCTACCATTACCTTGGTACCCAAGCCACACAAAGACACAACTAAGAAAAAGAACTACAGACCAATATCCCTCACGAACATTGATGCAAAAATACTCAATAAAATACTGGCAAACTGAATCCAAGAACATATCAGAAAAATCACCCACCATGATCAAGTAGGCTTCATCCCCCAGATGCAGGGTTGGTTCAACATGCAAAAATCCATCAATGTAATCCACCACATAAACAAACTAAAAAAGAAAAACCACATGATTATCCCAATAGATGCTGAAAAAGTCTTTGACAAAATCCAACACCCCTTCATGAT
This sequence comes from Cricetulus griseus, assembly GCF_003668045.3. Taxonomy (NCBI): domain Eukaryota; kingdom Metazoa; phylum Chordata; class Mammalia; order Rodentia; family Cricetidae; genus Cricetulus; species Cricetulus griseus. Next base: position 5,689,270 of record NC_048598.1, on the reverse strand, counting down.
AAAGGTCCTGGAGAGACCAGGGATAGCAGGAACACGCCTGAACATAATAAAAACAATATACAGTAAACCAACAGCCAACATCAAACTAAATGGAGAGAAACTCAACATGATTCCTCTAAAATCCAGAACAAAACAAGGCTGTGCACGTTCTCCATATCTCTTCAATATTATACTTGAAGTGTTAGCTAGAGCAATAAGAAAACAAAAGGAGATCAAAGGGATACAAATTAGAAAGGAAGAAGTCAAACTTTCACTATTTGCAGATGATATGATAGTCTACATAAGTGACCTGAAAAACTCTACCAGGGAGCTCCTAGAGATGATAAACACCTTCAGCAAAGTAGCAAGATACAAGATTAACAAAAAAAAAAAAAAAAACAGTAGCCCTACTATATACAGATGATAAGAGGGCTGAGAAAGAAATCAGAGAAACATCACCCTTTATAATAGCCACAAACAACATGAAATATCTTGGGGTAACACTAACCAAACAAGTGAAAGACCTGTATAGCAAGAACTGAGTCTTTAAAGAAAGAAATTAAAGAAGATACCAGAAAATGGAATTATCTCCCATGCTCTTGGATAGGCAGGATCAACATAGTAAAAATGGCAATCTTGCCAAAAGCAATCTACAGATTCAATGCAATCCCCATCAAAATCCCAGCACAATTCTTCATAGACCTTGAAAGAACAATACTCAACTTTATATGGAGAAACAAAAGACCCAGGATAGCCAAAACAACCCTGTACAATAGGGGAACTTCCAGAGGCATCACCATCCCTGACTTCAAGCTCTATTATAGAGCTATAGTCCTGAAAACAGTTTGGTATTAGCACAAAAAATAGACAGGTAGACCAATGGAATCGAACTGAAAACCCTGATATTAACCCACATACCTACAAACACCTGATTTTTGACAAAGAAGCTAAAGATATACAGTGGAATAAAGAAAGCATCTTCAACAAATGATGCTGGCATAACTGGCTGCTGACATGTAGAAGATTGCAGTTAGATCCATATCTATCGCCATGAACAAAACTTAATCCAAATGGATCAAAGAACTCAACATAAATCCAGCCACACTGAACCTCTTAGAAGAGACAGTGGGAGGTACCCTTGAATTAATCGGTACAGGAGACCACTTCCTGAACACTACACCAGTAGCACAGACACTGAGATCAACAATTAATAAATGGGACCTCCAGAAACTGAGAAGCTTTTGTAAGGCAAAGGACACAGTCAGCAAGACAAAATGACAGCCCACGGATTGGGAAAAGATATTCACCAACCCCACCAATCCGACAGAGGGTTGATCTCCAAAATTTACAAAGAACTCAAGAAGCTAGTCTCCAAAACACCAAATAATCCTATTAAAAAGTGGGGTACAGAACTAAATAGACAATGCTCAATAGAGGAAGCTAAAATGGCTGAAAGACACATAAGAAAGTGTTCAATGTCCTTGGCCATCAGGGAAATGCAAATCAAAACAACTCTGAGATACCATCTTACTCCTGTCAGAATGGCTAAAATCAAAAACACCAATGACAGTTTATGCTGGAGGGGATGTAGAGAAAGGGGAACACTCCTTCACTGCTGGTGGGAGTGCCAACTTGTACAGCCACTTTGAAAATCAGTATGGTGATTCCTCAGGAAAATGAGAATCAGTCTACCACAAGATCCAGCAATTCCACTCCTAGGCATATACCCAAAAGAAGCACATTCATACAACAAGGACATCTGTTCAACGATGTTCATAGCAGCATTATTTGTAATAGCCAGAACCTGGAAGCTACTTAAATGCCCCTTAGCTGAAGAATGGATACAGAAAATGGCGTACTACTCAGTGGAAAAAAACAATGGAATCTTGAAATTCGAAGGCAAATGGATGGAACTAGAAGAAGCCATTCTGAGCAAGGTAACCCAGTCACAAAAAGACAAGTATGGTATGCACTTACTCATATATGTATTTTACACATAGAGCAAAGGATTACCAGCCTACAATCCACACCACTAGAGAAGTTACGCAACAAGAAGGACTCTAAGAGAGACATGCATGGTCCCCCAGAGAAGGGGAAAGGGACAAGATCTCCTGAGCAAATTGGGAGCATGGGGGAGGGGAGAGGGAGCCAGGAGAATGAGTTGGGGAGAAGAGGAGTGAGGAGGACATAAAGGAGCAGGAATGTTGTGTAGGGGGAAGAATAGAGGAGAGCAAAATAAGAGAAACCATCAGAGAGGGAGCTAGTATAGGTTTAAAGAGAAATCAGGCACCAGGGAAATGTCCAGAGATCTACAAGGATGACACCAACTAACCAACAGAGGAGAGGCTACCTTAAATGCCCTCCCCTGATGATGAGATTGATGACTGACTTATAGGCCATCCTATAGCCTTCATCCAGCAGCTGATGGAAGTAGAAGCAGATACCCACAACTAAACACTGAACTGAACTGGAATCCAGTTGCAGAGAAGAAAGAGTGATGAACAAAGGGATCAAGACCACTTGTGAAACCCACAGAAACAGCTGACCTGAACAAGGGAGTCTTGGCCCCCAGACTGATCACTGGGAAACCAGCATGGAACTGCTTCTGACCCCATGAATGTGGGTGTCAGTGAGGAGGCCTGGGAAATCTATGGGGCCTCTTGTATTAGATCAGTACTTATCCCTAGCATAGGAATGGACTTTGGAAGCCCATTTCACATAGAGGGATACTCTCTCAGCCTAGGCACAAGGGGTTGGCCTAGGCCCTATCACAAAGGATATGACAGACTCTGAAGACCCCCCATGGAAGACCTCACTCTCCCTCAGTTGCAGAAAGGGTATGTGATAGGTAGGTAGTGGGGGGCAGGGGAGGAGGGGAGGGAGAGGGAACTGGGATTGACATGTAAAACAATCTTGTTCCTAATTTAAATAAAAATGGAGTGAAAACTATGTAAGAAATGAAAACAAAAAATGTCTATTTTATTTATGTGTGAGTTTATATGCATTCCTGTACAAGTGCCCACAGAGACCAGAAGAGGGCATCAGAGTCTCTGAAGCCAGAGTTACAGGCAACTGGGAGACACTGTGAGCACTGGGGATACTCACTGAGTTAGAGCTTCTAACTCAGGTTCTCTGTAAGTGTAGGAAGGATTCAACTGCTGAGCCATCTCTCTAGCTTGAGAAGAATCATTCTTGACACCCTACCCTTCTATGACACGGGACCATGACTCCTCTGGACTCTGGGACCTCACTGGGACCTACAGGACATTCCCACCGAATACCCTTCCTTGGACAGGGGACAACAGCCACAGTCAGACCTAAAGGATCTCTTCAGTTTAAGAGCATTGGCCTCTTCAGGTGAATTTAAAGTAAGTCTTTTTTAAAAACATGTTTTCCAAAACCATAAAGTAAAATATTTGGAGTTTTACCCACTCCAAGCCAGGATCTCGGTAGTGGTCACAGAAACTATTATTTTAAGATTCCGCCCACATTTTTTCTTCACGTATAAATTTCATATTTTTAAAGAGTCAGACCATGAAGGCCACAAGCCAGTGTGACACAGTCTGTGGGTTATTTAAAATGCCGCATCCCAGGTCCGGTTGTTGGCCTAAAGTGTAAGACTTATCACCTAACACCCATACAACCAACACATTTCACAAGACTTTGTAACTGTTTATGTAACTAGGTAAAATAATGAATGGCAAGTGTGTCTTTGTTTTCATCATGCTACTTCACCTTCCCTGTAGGAACACATTTCTCAGTTCTGTTACACTGACTCCTTCAATTTCTCGGGAGGTAGGAAAATGGACATTTCAGGACAGAGCCCCATCTGCTCACTTGGAGCTGCAAATGTCAGAGGCTTCTCACGTCATTTTGATAACTGTCTACCTCAAAGGTACCCCTTAGACCTCTGCACTGTCTCTGTGTCCCTGCCCCCAGTTCCTCTACTCGGTACAAGGAGTGTCGTGGTGCTTCTGGCAAAGGGAGAGCCCTGAGAATGACACACTTCTCCCAGGCTCCTCACACGGGGGCTTTGCCAGCTTCAACCTTAGCCCCAGCACAAATCAATGACCTCCAGCCCTTTGTGACACCTTACTGAACAGAGCAATAGAGGCTCTCCCCTGGAAGTATTTAAACAAGAGAATGGGGTCAGGACAAAAAGATGGCTCGGCCAGCAAAGGTGCCTGCCACACAAACCTGGCAACTGCATTCAATCACAAGAGCTCATGGAGAGCCAACTCCCACAATTTGTCCTCTGACCTCCATACAGTGTGTTTGTACACACACACACACACACACACACACACACACACACACCATAGGGAAGCAGGCTGGGTCCTTCACTCAGGTAGTCCTTAGAGGAAGAGTAAAGTTTGTACCTGAAAACACATGCAAGGCAGATGCCTCATATAACCAAGACTGAGGTGGGAATGAGTCTGCGGAGAAGCAAAGATCACGGGAGCCCTGGCAACTGCCCCCTGTGACGAGCAAGGGGCAAGGAAGAGTCTCAGAGGGATCCAAGAGCTCCCTCTCTTTACAGCCACCTAGCTGTGAGCCTTGGGCACAGCAGTCCAGTCTCAGACAGCCTTGTGTTCCAATAAGTTCATGTGAGCCTTAACTAATAGACTCTGGCTGGGAGAGCAGTCGCAACACAGGAAAACCTTACCTGCCACGTAGTCACCAAATCCGATGGTTGTCAGAGTGATCACCACAAAGTAGATAGCGTCCAGAGCACTCCAGCCTTCTATGTGCTTGAAGATGACCGCGGGAAGGGCCACAAAGAGGACGCAGCCAAACAGGATGAAGATGATGGTGGAAATGACGCGGATCTTGGTCTGACTAACGTTCCATTTCTGTGAAGACAGAGTGGCGGGGTAGACGCAGGTCACTGACACGCCACGAGACCAAGTGCCACCACGCGAGCACATTGCTTCCTGTCCTTCCATCCTTCCTCTTCCACTGTGCTCACTCATTAGGATGGAGTACAATAGAAGCAATTCACAGCAGCCCGTGTCAATAAATAACGCTATTTCACACATTCATAGATTTGCCAAGGGTAACATGTTTTCTCAAAATTGTAGTGCATTTCTCATTTGCTGGGAGGCTGTAGCTTTTGATAGGCATCAACAGTCAGTCCACCTGAACCACTAATGAAATCTGTGTATGCTGTGGGCACACAGTGAACTGTGGGCCAGGTACAATTGAGAGAAATGTGACAGCTGAGAAACCTGGGCAAGCACTATACATTCACAGCTGGGAACTGGGAAACACGGACAATGACATCCATTCAGTTGACTAGGATATGATACTAGGGAAGTCGGCCTTTGAGACCCAGGTGAGTCAAGCTGCCTGTGGGACTACGAAGCCATTGGGTCTGCAAGCAAGGGTTCGACTTCAAAGCTCTGACCACACCCGCCTCTCACCATGCTTAAGTTTTTTTTTTTTTCCTGCTTCTTCAGTGAGAAATCCCTATAATGTGAAGTGTGGAATAGGGTTTGTCTCCAGCTCTCTTTTTGAGATTAGTCACTTCCTTGTCATTTTTTTGTAAAGCAAAATGTCCCTATGGTGTAATCCAGACTTGCCTGGAGCTCCTGACTCAGCCTCTAGAGAGCTGGGATTGCAGGTATTTGTTCCAGTGCTGACATAGTTGCCATGCATTTTCATTGACTGACTGACTGTTTTATGCACTGCAACAGCTGTAGATTATAGTCCATACCCCCTGAATACAACTGAATGGGGGTGATGAGCTGGCTCAAAAGGTAAAGGTGTTTGCCACCAAGCCAAAACACTTGAGTTCAAGCCCAGAACCCACATGGTGGATGGAGAACCAACTCCTGCAAATTGTTCTCTGACCTCTACATGAGCAACATAGTGTACACACACACACACACACACACACACACACACACACTAAGCTTAATTTAATTTTTTAAAAAAGGGAAACCATTTAATAATAGGCTGAGATCTTTCTCGAGATAAACATGCATAAAATCACAGAATGGAAATGACCACAGGGAACTCTCTCATCTCCCATCTTCAACTCATGTGTGACACTTGAGTAAATTCGTATCTTGAAAGTTCTTCCAAAATGCTTGACATCAAACATCATGACAATGGGAATGGCGCCGACGTGAAGGTGTAAAGGTTTATAAATGACCAGCAGGTACACGGTGTAGCAAAGACAGTGAAGGCTGGGATGGGCAGTCAGACTTTTACTCAATGTAGGAATGAACAATTCATTATTACCAACTTGACGCAATGAGTTTGCCTCCCTGGGGAGTGTAAATAGCCAGAGTCTATCACGTAGACGGCAAGGGAAAGCCCTATTTTGAAGGAATCCTCTCGTCTACCCCACCATAAAAATGTTCAAGAGTGAGCTTCTGTCTTCAGCAGGAAAAAATCTCTAATGCTAAAATCGAAACGGTGAGTCAATAGTTTTATTTCACTGGTGGAACCATGAATGCGTTGTTTCATTGACGATTATATGAAATGATAAAAAATAACTGAATGATGATTGCAATGCTTTGCAGTACCACGTGTAACACCACATATAAACGCAACCATTTTATCCTCCCATGACTTTCCTCAAGGACACAACTTACAATCATAGATTCTTATTTTTCACTTAAAATCCAATAATAGCATTTTTCCTTTGGTTTTTCTTTATATAGCCCTGCCTGTCCTGGAAATCGATCTGTAGATCACACTGGCCTTGAACCCTGCTTCTGCCCCCCAAGAGCTGAGAGCTGGAATTAAAGGCATGCACAAGCGACTCTCCCCTCCCTTGGTTTCAATAGCAGCATCCTAATTTTATCCACATACCTCCTAAATATAACCAATCCCAACACCCTCATGTTTACTATCTTGGGTTCTTTGGAACTGCTGCACATTGTAGGTTAGTTTTGTTTGACTGAGTCCTATCATCGAGGTATTTTGTGTTTGCTATTTATTATTACAATCTGCCCAAAAGGACCACATAACAGATCAATGCCAACAGTAATCAAGACAGATACCAAAGCAATTATTCAAAATAAAAATACTGCCAGCTATTTGCTTCCAGAGCTAAGTTTCTCTAAGCATCTACTGCTTAGAACAATGTAAAGGAATTGTGTATGGTGCTCAAATAAGAAAATAAAGGTTTGGGGCTGGAGAGGGGTCTCAGCAGTTAAGAGCACTCATTTCTCTTGCAGAGTAGCTGTGTTCAGTTCCCAGCATCCACACAGTAGCTCACAACCATCTGTAAATCTATTTCCAGGAGATCTGATACCCTCTCTCCTGACCTCCATGGCCACTAAGCATGTACATTGATCAGAGACATGGATGTGGGCAAAACACTCATTCACATAAAATGAATAAAACAGAGAATTGAAGAAAAATTAACTACTTTAAAGAATATAGGTGGAGCCTGGGGTGATAGCATAGTTATGTAAATTATTTGCTTTACAAGCATGAGGACATCTGTTCCACCCACAGAACCCACAACCCAAAGGCAGGTGTGGTGGTAAATGCTTGTAATCTGGGTCCTGGAGAGGCAAAGACAGACAGGTCCAGGGGAGCTCACTGGCCAATCAGCCAGTGAGAATATGGGTCATTTAAAGACCTTGTATAAAGCAACAAATTAAATGGTACTTTTGGTGACACCTAAGGTTACCCTTCTACAGACACATACATGTACACACACACACACACACACACACAGAGAGAGAGAGAGAGAGAGAGAGAGAGAGAGAGAGAGAGAGAGAGAGAGAGAGAGAGAGAATATAATTAGGATACCATACAACTTCAAGTGCAACCCAGGAAGGTTGTATTTCTTCTTTCTTGCACATAATTTTTAGTTTCTCTCAGTCAAGTGTGCAAATAAATCAAATACAGTGGGTGGCATTCTGCGAGGCGTAGAATTTGTTATGTAAATGACAACTGAATTTCCACCTCTTCTAAAGTGCTAGAAGAGATAATGCATTAAAAAAAAAGTAAATAGATATAGTAAGAAGCTTGTGGTACCCACAATAAATGTGTCTTCCACTTTGGCAATTCCTTTTCCAAATATGGTCCCAAGCTGATCGCCAACCCCAGCCAACAGAAAGCCAAAGAGGGGAATTCCCAGCAAGGCATAGATGATACAGAATATTTTTCCACCTTCAGTTCGTGGGGAGATGTTTCCAAATCCTGAAAAACAAAAATGGAAAAATTCGGTTGTTCACAAATGAGTCATAGTTTGAAACACCCATCCCAAGTTTAATGAGAAATCACCAGCTATTTATTGCAAGACATGGATTGTTTATTTCAACTGAAGAAGACTCCCTTTATATTATAACTGTAGAATTAAAAGCTATTATAAGCAATTATTCCAAAATTATAACATAAAGCTAATGTTTTGATGAAACTTTGATCGGATGATGAAAAATGAGATGTTAATGCACTATTTTTCATCTCTCTACTCTGTCTCCCAGGCACTGATAATGCTATTCACTCACAAAACTTTCATTACCATTTATAATGTACTTGGAAAGATACATTGAGAATACCCAAAAATGTTTAAATTATCTAAAGAATAAATAAAGCTGTGTTGAAATTTATGTCTTTTTACTCAATTACATTCCCCCAAAAAATATAAATGCAAAATAGCCAAAGTTCTGAAGAATGTTAAGTTTCAAAGATATGCACTGGTCACGACCCTGGCAGCTGCACCTCTCTGACTTCAGAACCCCTGGAGTTAACCACCTCCACCTGTTCGGAGTGAATTACCCACAGCCCAGAAGCACAGGAACATATCCAGGATAGAGAATCCCTTCTCTCTCCTCCATGGTGTATTAACCTAGAGCTTTTGTTCAAAGTTTCTCTCACTCAAAAATATAAACAGGTGGTATATTGGGATCTGCTCCCCTGTTACTGCTACTCTCTACCTGTGTTACAAAGATTGTGGCTGGGTTTGTTTTTTGTTTGTGTTTTGATCTATTGAAATTCTATGGAACCACTAAGGGGAACATCTACAGAAGTCTCTCCTGCCTTTTCATCAGAAGAAAGCTAGGAATACAAGGTTTCAGAAGAGTTCTGTGTAGCGGCCCCCACAGCAGGTGCTGGGAACTGAGAAGCAGTGAGGTAACTACGAACTGCTAGATGTTGTCAAGAATTGGGATGTCATAGGATTGAAGAACTTGGTGGTTTGTCAAAACATGACAGCCACTTGGCAAACCTGGGACCTTGCCTAGATTACTTCCTTGGCTGTTAGGAGGGTATGCTGTTATTGTACATTTCCTCGAGGTGTAAGGACTGAGAAGAGTACCACATGAAGGTGTTAGGAAAGTTCTTTATACTATGATGCTCAGCACACCTCAGGCAGGGTGAAAACAGCTGCAGTTATTACTAGTTACAGTACTGATAGAAGCAAAGATGGCACAATCAAGGTACCTTGTCTATCAGTGTATAAAATAATAATCAGGCAAATGCCATTGCCATCACATGACGGTCTTCACCATGTTCTGGAATTCTCTGACCACCCATGGGTGCCATTCTTCACAACGATCATTACAGAAACAGTACGCACTGCAAAAGGCAACTCTTCACATGGAATGGTTGGAAGACTGGGGTGTTTACAATGAAGGGAAGGAGACCTGCAATACAGGCAGGCCCACTATGGAATTTCAGCTATGATCACAACACGGAAAAGAACTGGACCTACCTGGGTTCTTCAAAGCAAAGAACCAAGTAGCAGGTGGAAGTCACACAAAGGCACATGCAGCCAAGGAAGAAAAGCTGGCCACAAGAGGTGGAGCTAAACCAACTGCATGCTGTGTTCAGCAGCTGGAATGAGGACAAGGTTCCCTACTCTCGTTCTTTGGGAAGCAGCTACTGAGCACCTGCTATTAGCCATGCTCAGTGATAAGTACTAAGAGTGTAGCAATAAAGCAAGCTGGTCTTATCTCTCAGTGCTAATAAGCAAGGGGGTGGGAGGGCACGGCACTGATGTGCACAGGTGTGGAGGTGTCACAGGGTCCAGAGGATGTTCTTGGTACCCATGGGTGTAGAAGAATGGGAGAAGCCACACACAAATGACCCCAAAGTGGTAGTCAGAAACTGAGTAGAAGTTACTCAGGGTTCAGAAAGAAGGGTGTTCATGATAAGGTTGAAGAACCAAAGATAGAGAATGTCAGGGGTTGGGGGATAGAGAAAGAAATCTGTCATCTCTGAGAAACTAAAAAGAGATGGCTGAATGATGAGGAATGTGTGTCAGTTTCCAGTAGACACAGGAAGAAGGTAAACAAGGGCCACACTACAAAAGCTCTCTCCATGCCAACAGGTTTGAGTTGAAGGAGCTGCTGTTAAGGCTTTCCACAGTCTGCAGTGACGGGATCCACCTTGGAAACACCAATGTCATTTTAGCTTCCAAAACAAGCATGTTCACAAGGAGGGAAAAGGGAAAGTGTTAGGCTAGGATTCTGGCCTGGATAACTGGTGATCTTGAGAATGCTTCTTGGAGACAAATGAACTGAAATGTGACTAGGCCTGGGGACACCACACGTAGGGCCAAAGAAGGTAAATGCTTTCTTGGTGAGTGTCCCTCCAAGCTCTGTGTGCTGAATACTTGGTCACCAGCATGGGGCTATTAGGGATTGGTAGAAACTTAAAAGGCATGATTCTGTGACAAAACACCCAGGCAAAAGCAATCGACGCAAGAGTCTACTTTAGCTCACACTTCAAGGGTAATCTTTGTGGCAGGGAAGTCAAGGCATTTGGAACTTGAAGCAGCTGGTGACATCATATCCATGATCAAGAAGACAGCAATGGCCACTGCTCAGCTGCCTTCTCCATTTACAGAGTCCCAGATCCTATCCAATTCAGGGAGCAATCCTATCACAGAGGGTGGGTCTTCCTGCCTCACCAGTGTAATCAAGATAATCTCCCACAGGCACACCTAGAGGCACATCTCCAGGGATTCTGGATTATGTCAAATTGACAGGCACAGTGGATCCTGGCGAGAGATATTTACATCATTGGGAGTTTGCCATTAGAGGAGACTGAGCTACCCAACCCCTTCCTTGTGTCCTGCACCACAATGTAACGGCATTTGCTCCGCCACCTCTCTTCCCACCAGTTTCTTCTTTCACACACAGCAGAGGCAATCTTGCACTGTGACCTCCAGAACCACAGACACAGCAAAGCATTTCTCTTTAAAGTCAGTTCTCTCCCACCTTTTGTTATAGTAACACAGAGGTGACAGCAAGATGATGACACTATGGACCCAGATGATTTCCAGTCTCTAGTCTAATAACCAAAGTGGACACTGTACGTCACATTCATAAGCCTGAAACTCAGGAGACAGAGACAGAACCCTGAACTGGTATAGATTATGAGGCAGATTAAATAACCTGAAAAAACAACAAAAAAGTATAACTCTAAAGAAGATAAATCAAGGCCAAAACTTCACAGAACATCAACAATAGACATGTATGAGGGGACAATCAGAGTCTGGCTTTGACAGGAGAAGCCAGTCTCAAAGGAAGAAAGTAAGAAACATCACCAGATCACCCCCAAAGGGCTTAAGGAGATAACCACCCAGGAGTGCCAAGGGTTGAGATAACCACTCAGGAGTGCCAAGGATTTATAAAGAATTTCTCACAAGAGATATCACAAAGGGTATTTCAATGGCAGAGTGCCACGAGAAGCCAAATCCAGACTGTTCCACAGCCTATTTTACCCCCCTTCTTTCTTTCTGGGCTTCCCTTCTATCCCATCCTTCCTTCCCGCCCATCCCCCTTCCCTCTTCTCCTCTTCCTTCTTCTTCTACTTTTGATTTGCAAATAATTTTAGAGTCATGGGAAAGGCATAGGATCCCACACAGAATGAAACATTTTCTGTATCTGTCAACCATTCCTACTTTGCGCCCCCACCCCCACCCCTTGTATAACAAGCTACTGACACCATTTCTGTTTGTTTGGATTTTGTTGTTCTTTGACATGAGATCTCCTGTATCCCAAGCTGGCTTCAAACTGACTAGAGAGCCCCAGAGGGCACTGATTTGATCCCCCTGCCTCTGTGAGTACTGTTTATGCAACACTGGGATCAAACCCAGAGCTTCACATAGGCTAAGTAAGGACTCCACCAACTGGGCTACATCGCCAGCCCATTTATCCCTGTATTCTTTGTTCTTTCCTTTCATTAAAAAAAAAAGATGATACTCTCTTAAATAACTACAGCACAATTTTCAAGCTTGGGTAAATGAACATAGACAAGGGATTCTCACTAAATTTATACAGTCTCCACTGAGATTTCATCAGTTGTCTTATTAACATTCTTTACCACATTGTCCCAGTGCTAAGGTCAACTCGAGAGCACACACTGCATTTGATCAACATGTCTCAGTCATTCTCAGTTGTCTCCTACCTTTTCACCTTAAAATGAGTTCATACTCAGTGTCCCCTTGAGGAAATCAAGTTTTAGGCATGGCTTAGACTTGGCTAACAAGACTGACAAAGAAGACAGCCTCAAAATGATCATAAAATGAGGACTGCAGATGAGTCAAGCTCTTGAAGGTGGTGGCATAGGACCTTGGAAGGGTGGGGAACATGGGTTCCGGGGTACACTGAAGGGTGCTTAGAATGAGAACTGTTGAATTTTTAGGAATTTCCCAAGTCTGTTCAATTCACCTTAACAGCTTGAAACCATCTCTCATGGGAATATTTTCATCGTAGAAGTTGGCAAACACTGTAACTTACATCTTTTTCCCTTTCTCTGGCAGGTACTATTTACATCTGTCAACCTGATACAATCTTGAATCACCTGAAAAAGACGGTCTTACTTACTGAGAACCCCCCCTTTTTTAAAGTGGCTATCTCTGTGGGGATGTGTCTTCATATGGCTAAATGGGGTGGGAAGACCCAACCCACTGAGGGCAGCACTGTTCTCTGGGCTCACATCCTGGACGAGTTAAGTGTGGAGAGGGGGAGCAGCAGGAATGCAGACATTCACTTCTCTGTGCTCCACTCTCTACTGACGTGTTAGGACAGTCTCAAGTCCCTATGATGATGGACTGTAACTAGAAACTGTGAGATAAATTTAACCTCTTCTCCCCCAAACTACTTTTATATGGGTCTTTTATCACAGCAACCTATATGAAACCAGGGTGCCATCCCAGCCCTGAATAGACACAGTAACATTCAGTGGACTTGTGGATCATCTGATGCAGGAGTGGATGGAAGCCAAGCTACCTGTCAGTCACCTTGGAGTTTATCACAGCTGTCTGTCTTCTTCATGTCACATTTTGGAGCAGGGCCCACCGATAAACCACTTCAGCTTGATTGCCTAGTATCAGGTCCATGGGTGCTGCCCTTGGCAAGCAATCCCAAAGGCTTGGCCATTTTTTCTCATCAGAAGTGATTTGTACTAAAAATAAATAACCCCCTTCCAGCACTGCAGGAATGTAATCATATAATTATCTATTCGCAGCATCAGTCCATCTTCTATCATCTGACTTCCTATTTAATAAAACTATAGACTCAATTATCACAGAGAGGAGGAGATGGATTGATGGAGGAATAGAAGGAGAAGGGAATGAGTGAGAAAGAGGGGGAGAACTACAGCTTCAAACCCTTACTAGAGGGCCATTGGCTCAACTGGGACATAACTGAAAACCAGCTCACCAGTTGACCCATAAATGCACAATCTCATATGTTAGAAAAAGAGTAAAGACCTATGTTGGGCATCATTAGCTGTCACCTTGACTCTAGGCTCACTGGAGACGTAGGCATCTGGGCATGCGTGGGGGGGGATTATTTTATGATGATTGATGTGGGTTGTGGCATCTTAATTGTGGGTGGACCCATTCCCCGGGCAAAGGATGCTGGGTTGTATAAGATGGAAGGGGACAAGACTGACAGCAACGTCCACTCATCCCCTGGCTCTCCTACTGTGGGCGCCATGTAACCAGCTGCTTCAGGCTCCGGCTGCCTTGACTCTGTCACCATGATAGACTGACTGTGCCTTTAACTGTGAACCACGATGAACATTTCTTGCCAGGGTTTTATTACAGCAGCAGGAAAAGAAACTGAGACATGAAGTTGGAAACACAAAGGAGTGAAGAGGAGAAGAGAAGAGAAGAGAAGAGAAGAGAAGAGAAGAGAAGAGAAGAGAAGAGAAGAGAAGAGAAGAGACTGGATGTCCCTGTGTTTCAAGGAAGGGGGAATAGAATTACAATGTCAGAAATGGTGAAAGGAGGAAAATGAAACTGTGAGGGCAGAGGAGGGGAGACTATGCAGAGGGACAACTATCACCAAAAGCCTTTTGAAGGAGCCCTACTGAAACCTACTACTGTTAAAACTTCCTAAAACATGCATGAGCTTAAATGGAGTTACCCAGTAAAGGGGCCAGGGTACAATAATTCAACTAGACACCACTCACTACCAAATAAAAGCACAGTACCAGGAATTAGTTCTCTTTTTGAGTTGCTAGCCAACAGGGTCGTGTAGACCCTCAAACACAAAAAGATATTGCCAATGCTATTGATTATCCCCAAACTCAATGGTAAAACCCTGCTGCTGAAGACATCACATACTTGATTGACAGAGCATAGAGATAGAAAAATGATATTCACTTGGAAGCTTTGTAGTAGGAGTGATAAAAACCCAGAGGCAGATATTGGGGTTCAAGCAGAAGATCAGAGAAGCAAAGGGGCCAAAGTTCCAGAGAGTTCTCACCTTTACCAATGCTCAGACCAAAGGGTCGATCCACTGAACCTCAGATTGAATCTTCAGACTGCCCTGCTCCTCACCAAATCTCAGACGGCTCCTGAGACTGCACTGAGCCCCTTATATTCTCTCTAGTGCCGGGGTTAAAGGTGTGAGCTCTGTTTATCTAAAGATTGGTTCACTCTCACATAGCCCAGGCTGGCCTTGAACTCACAGAGATCCATCTGCCTCTGTCTCCTGAGTCCTGGGATTAAAGGTGTGTGCCACCACTACCCAGCTTCTATGGCTGTGGCTAGCTTTGCATTCTGATCTCCAGGCAAGCTTTATTAGATCATAAACAATCTATGACCACAAAGCTTCACCCCTAATGTCTAGGTTTTATAGTTTTGGAAGACGTTATGTACACTTCTGGCTAATTATCAACCTTAGTCAAGTATGACTCTCACAAGCTTCAATAATAACCTGCCTAGAAAGACAAGTCCACTGGTTCAATAGTGCCATAAATTTTATGGGAGTAGCCAACCATGTTTTTTATTGGATTTAAATCCAGCCCCAGGATATGGAACTGATACCTGAAACTGTCAATGAGGGCAAGAACCTGTGGCTAGATAAGTTATAGGCCATAGTGAAGATTCTACTGCTGTTGTTCGGTTAAATGGACAGAGCATGAGACACTACCATAACCATAGCTCAGTGTACCACTTAGCTATCATCAGGGAATCATCTTCTTAAAGTAGGTGACAATTAACCCAGAGACCCACAAGTGGTCAGCTTACAAAGCATAAGAGACTTCAGAGTTCTCAGCCCTAAATGGGACATCTGGATCATACCCAGGATCCACATAGAAGAGGAGGCAGAAAATTGCAAGAGCCAGATGTGGTGGATGAGTTGAGGGAGACGATGTCTTTCTGGACACAAAGGTGCAGATGCACATATGGACTCCCAGGGCTTGTGACAGCATGGGAAGGACCTGCACAAGTTCAACCCAGACAAAGTCCCGGCGTGGAGCTGAAGCAGGAGAAGTGGGCACAAAGCTCCAGCCTTAGTTTAGGAGCTATCAGCATTGGGTTGCTGCTAGCAGAGGGTAGCTCCGTCTTCCTTAGCGGTGTGGCTCCTGGTATATCAATCGCAATACAAATCAGGCCTCACAGCCAGGAGTTTGGGCCAACACAAATTAGACTGGGTGGGATTAAAGGAAAAGAGTGATGCCATGTGTGCTGGCATGACCGTGGGTGGGGAGGGAGGTGGGGGTACCTTGGAGAAGGTTAAGGAGGATATTAATATGATCAAAATACATTGTGGGAAATTTTCAAATAATGAGACTATTATTTAAGAAAGAAAGGAATATGTATAAAGAAACACCAAGTAAAAATAATGAGTAAACTCCCTGGGTAATTAATGAACTTACTTTCTAGTAAAAATGCTTTGGTTTTAAAACATTTTATAATTTAATGATGGCATTTTCTGGCTTATTGGAATAAAAAGCAATTATCAATAAATATTTTAAAGACCAAAGGGAGATAAAATTTGCTTTCAAATTAAAAAGGAATGCTATCTATAGCTTTGATAATTAAGACCGTATGGGGAATTAATGAATGAAACCAGTAAAGAAGCTGAAAATAACTCCAGCATGAGCATGAACTCAGGGTTTAACAACGCATTTAGCAGTAATCAATGCTCACTGCTTGTAGTGAAGCAGTGAGTAGCTACTGAGAAATAAATTGTGCCGGGACTGTGGGATGACTCAGCAGATGCTTATGCTTGCTACACCAGGGTGAGGACAGAAGTTAAAATCCTTAGCACTCATGCAGAAATCTGGACATGAGTGCCCAGTGCTGTGGGCAGTGGAGACAGGAGGAACTCCAGGGCTAGCTGACTGCCTGCCCAGGCCAGATTCCTTAAGAGACACTGTCTCCAGGGAATGAGGTAGGGAATGGTAGAGAGGGACACCTGACACCCTCCTCTGCCACCTTCACGTGCTCGTGGGTATGCACACAAACACACACATTTTCACACATGCAAAGAAACAGAAAATGCCCTTAAGTCACACGACACACTGAACAATCGGATGGATACAATCATCAAGTATTAATAATGAAATCACACAAGACTATGAGCACGCTGTCTTGACTTCTCTCATCCCAGCCCCCTTGGACTCCAGGAACAGCAGAGCCTCACTGGAAACAGTTAACCAAAATGATTAGACCACACTAACTTTCGCACTCAAAACAGATACCCCTCAGGCAGGCAGTAACAGGCGTAAAGGTTTTCTCCTCACCATTTAGAAGCAGAGACTAGATTGTGATAACCCAGACCACAGCTTCACCAGGCTGCATATCTCTTGCTCCTTGATCAAGCCTTCCTCTATATAAATATAAAGCCCCCATCAGAACTCTAAAGATGGGGGGGCGGTCACTGGACCCTTTATCTCATCCTAGCTCCAAGATGTGGTCATTAACACCACCCTCCCTGCTTTTCATGGTCCTTCAACTTTAACTGTCTTACTGGGATGATCTACAGAGATTCCCAGTTCTGGGGAACTCCCATTATAATGGTATGCACTGAAGACACAAAGATAAAGAAAATGCTACTCTGAACATTTCTGAATTATTTTTTAAAAATCAGCAAACTACATAAACCCTTCACATTCTTCTTTTTTTAATTTTAAATCTTTTATTCATTTTACATACCAACCACATGCCTGGTGCATGAGCTGGCTTTTTGGAGCCCATTCCCTATAGTGGAATGCCTTGCTCAGTCTTGATGCATGGGGGAGGGGCTTGGTCCTGCTTCAACTTAATGTGCCAGGCCTTGCTGACTCCACATTCTTCTTTAAAGCCTTAATAAAGATGGACAAATCAATGAAGACTTGTTACACTGAAAATCAAGGGTGTCCATCTGCACATGAGAAAACTCCCCATACTTAAATAGGTGGAACGTTTAGGTCCATGTTTACTTTAATCTCTGAAACACGCTAACTTGTAAGCAGAGAGGAAATTGTGTTTTGTATTTCTTCACTGTCAATCACTGTGTTCGAACTCCAATACACTCAAACAAATGTTCAAGTATCAGGTTCCATCGATGTCTGCAAATGGGAAAATATGATGTAGTTACAATAAGTGCAGGAGTCATTTTAGAACTTAAAAGTACAAGAATAGCTAAGAAATACCTGAAAAACAAAATGTGTGAGGTAGAAAGATTCCTCCTACATAGTACCAGGACCTAACTATTAGTGATTAAGAAGCAGTAGAATTTATATGATGCAGTCCTGAACAGCAAATTAATCATGGAAACAGAAGGTAAGAAGACATAACAGAGACCTCAGAAACAGACCCCAAGTATCTAGAAGCATGAGCAGCTGTCCTAACCATCAACTAGTGAATGAACATGGGTGACAGTGGCTATGCATAAAGCCGGCAAGGGCCATTCCCATTCTTGCCCGTGTCTCATTCAACAGCAATAACAGAAATGGCAGAAGGTACTGTTGAGACTGGGAAAGCCACCTGCCTACCATTGCTCTCCTCAGAAATGCCTTCTTATTTAGAGCATTTCAGGATAGTTACAAAGGAAAAAAAGGCAAGGTAGCTCATAGATCAAGAAGATACCAAGCAATGCTGTGTAGTAGTCCTTAAATTTCTACAAAAACTAGAGCTCGTGCCCTGTCCCCAGCCTGGAAATTGTAGCTCTCAACACTCATCAGAAAAGCTTCCTTTGCAGTGGACAGAGACTCCTGAAGAGATGCACAACTGGTCAAAATCCAGAGAACAACTGACACCTCTACAGTCTACCTGTACCTAAGGCGCAGGGAAAATCACGGAAGACAGGGTGGAAAGACTGTAAGGGCCAGAGAACAGTGTCTTACCATGTCGCAGGGGATGACATGACAGGGAACTTTACACACATGAAATCTCAGCAATATGGTAACTAAACAAGGCCTGCAGGATGACACCACCAGCTGAGTTGCCAACATGACGAGGTGGGTGGATCCCAAATAGAGAGCTGCAGACAGTCAGCAGAAGCTAAGAGAGGGAGAAGCAGTTTTACTGAGAGACAAGCTTTCTGATAGACTCTAATCCTAAGTGCTCAGCTCTAAACAATACACATATGACCAACACTAAGTGGACTTAGCAGGTATATGTATGTATATACATATACACATCATATATGTATACATATGTTAAATAATAATTTGAGAGAGATAGGGCACGAGAGGAATTGGAGGAAGGAGAGAGAGGAGTGGTGATGATGTAAATCCAGTACTCACATGTGAAATCCTAAAGATAAATAAATAAATAAAAACTAGAAATAGAAAATGATTGCCTTATCATGAGAAGGGCTATCCATATCAAAACACTTAATATTACATATAAGATTAAAGTATAACTTGAGGAATTCCCTTAAAGTCTTGGAAAATGATATCCACTTTCCAACCATTATTTATTAGGCTGAATGTTCTAGCAGATGCAATGACAGAAAATATTAAAAGGAATAATTGTAATAAAGAAGATGACAAGCAGATTAGTTGTGGGTGGAATTAAATATCCTGTAAATAAAGAATATTCAAAATTGTTAAATCATTAAAACTTGGTAAAAAGCTGAATATATGAAAAGCATGAAATGAACCAGCAGCATTTTAGTATTTGAACATACTCTTATACATGGAACAAGATGGAAAAATACTTATTTAAAATTAAAAGAAACATCAAATGCCTATGAAGACATATACAACAACTTTAGGGAGGAACAGCTTGGTCTACAAAGGCTAGGAGGGAACAAAAAAGAAAAGAATAGAACAAGGGCTGGGATGGCACTCATTAATTTTCAAATATATCATTAAAACAAGCAGGACACATCAGTTGAAAACTGAATAATCATTAGTAATCCTGGGGCAACTGGCTACAACTTCAGAGAAAAAAATAATCAACCTGTGTATCTTCACAGCACCAGAGTAAAAACTGTCATCAAATCAAATTTTCAGTATTGGTTCTTTATGTTTCTCCACTTTGCCTTAGAACCACCCTTCCCCACTGCTCATCACCTGGCTTGTGACTAAGTCAACCATTACTTGGGTTTGACATCAAACATCAGTTTCTCTATAAATCATGCTATATGCACTCCCCAAACTAGAGTTAGCTCACTATCTCCTCTTTAAGAGCTTTCTCACCAGATGAATTAAAAGTTCTGTATAGACAAGGGCCACATTTTGGCTACCACTCTGATCGTAACCAAACACATTCCCCATCCCTCAGAGACTGGCCTACCATCTCTGACTTACTGGCACCCTCTCTTCATTCTGCTTCTGTCCTGGTCCCCTTTCTGAGTGTAGTATTTTCAAGAGAACTTTGACCCAAAAAGTTCTCACACAGCCCTTCTGCCACAACTGCTATGGAAATGGTGGACTTGCGGAAAGATGTCCCATGAAGCTTCCTTACCCCCTTCACATGCTAGTGGCCCTTAACATCTACTCTGCTTGGGGGTTTTATCTGTGCATACAGTCTGTTGTCTGAACTTCTTGACTGATACTTTCTCCTTTCAAAATAACCAGACTACAGCTGGGTGTGGCAGTGGTGAGGCATGCCTGTTATCACAGATTTGGGAGGTGGGGGCAAAAGGACCAGGAGTTCAACATCTTCCTCACCCACGGAGCAATTTTGAGGCCAGTCTGGACTAAATGAGAACTGGTCTCAAGAAAACAAAAATCTAAAAAGTCCAGCTGGCTTATTCTGTCTTCTTCCCTTCGATTTTCAGGGTTTGATCCTAGGTGACAACAGCAAGTACCATAGCTTTCATTGGCTGACACTCTCTGCTGTGACCTTCATTAAAGTCCCATAGATTCCATTACAAGCACATTTGTATAGATCACTCTTTCATAGAGACTTTCTCTTCTCCAACCTGACATTCATAGGGACAGACACCAAATTCTGTCATATGCTGGACAACACCCTATGTGTCCCTCACATGCTCAGCAACACAACTGTGACACAGCCAAACTAGCCACCACTGGCCAGGATCATCTAACTCGTCTATCCCCCAGTGTCATAAGCACAGGGGCTTTGTAGGCAGCATGGCTGGCCCCTTTACATCACAACCCTTCCATCCATGCTTCACCGCCCACCCCTTGTTCCCATACTGCAGGGTACCAGACAGCTTGCCTTGGTCCTCTCTCCTTGAGTCCACCTCACAGAAGAAGTTAAGTCTAGTGAAAGCACAGCCTCAGTTTTTTGTTAGTCTGGAGTTTTTAAAGCCCTGAAATAACCCCAAGATCTTTCAGTACAAATCCCCAGTCTTTACATGCCAGCATGTCCAAATGTGTAATTATTCTGCTGCCAGTAACAACATAGACACCATTATTCCCAGTGAGGAATATGCTGGACTCCCCCAATTCCTTAGTCTTTTACAGCATCTGCTTCTTCTAATGGCCTTGCTATTGCTGTGATGAAGTCTCCTCTGCCCTTTCTGCCTTCCTTTCACACAGCAACTTCCAATGCACAGCATGCTTCCCCTTTCAACCAGCTGGGCTCTTACTTCTTTCAACAAACACACTGTATTATTCACTTTCCTTATTGCTATAGGCAAACACCTGGCAAGGTTTATTTTGGCTCACAGTTTGAGTGAATACAAGGCATAATCTCAAGGAAGGGCTGGCCATGAGAGGGGCTCATGGTTCTGCCCATGAATGTAGGAAGTGGTTGAATACATGGCCTCTGCAGTCAGAAAGAGATCAAGCTGTCACTCAGGCCAGGACATAACCTTCAGTGACACCCCCTCAGAGACCCACCTACTCCTGTGGGACTCTACCTGTTAAAAGTTTGATGATCTCCCCAAAACCAGAGCAGCAACTGAGGTCCAAGTGTTCACACACTTCATACTCAGCAAACTTCCTCTTAGTCCAGGAGTCAGATGTTTACAGTTGGAACAATATTTCACAAGATGGCCTCCTTGCTATTCCACAAGATGGCCTCCTTGCTATTTCACAAGATGGTTACCTTGCTATTTTACAAGATGGCCTCCTGGCTATTTCATAAGCTGCCCCTGCTTTGCTATTTTACAAGAGGGTTGTCACTGAAAAGTTGCCTTAAAAATCCTATGCCTTGCAGAAACAGCATGCATGAAGAGTTCCCATGGAGCATGGTTAGTTTTAAATGTAATTTACCACATCCTAGAATCATGTCTAAGAAAAGAGTATCAATTAAGGAATTGTCTACATCAGGCTAGCCTCGGGGTATTTGGGAAACCATCTTGATTGTGAATTAACCCAATCCCTGTACCCTTTGCATTCTCTCCCCTCTCACCTATGCTGTGGGCAGCACTATCCCTAGGCTGTACCCTGAATGACATAAGAGCAAAGAGAGCTAGGTATGGCATGAAGCTGGCAGCATGGGTTCACCTGTTTCTCTCTGCACTTGATGATGGGTGTGGTGTGAAGTTGCTTGAGTTCCTGTCTTGACTCAGAGCACATGCTGACTATTGATGAAAATAACAATGGGAACGATGGAGAAACTAGTGACAGCAGTACTTTTCCTCCTTAAATCTGTTTGAGACACAAGGAAACATTCTCTTTTTTGTATTCTTTTGCAGACTAAGTCTTGTAGTCTACCAAGTGAAGTAGGGGTCACCTTCCATTCCAAACCTTAATAAGCAATATCAGCTCCCAGAACATCCCATCATTAGCCAAGTGATAAACATAAGTGATATGTTGATAGAGCCACTAACTGGCATCTCTCATAAACAGGATGGCCAGGTACAGTCTTGGGTGAGATGCCTTATTACAATGCTATCACCACAAAAGAAAGTACCATGAGCCAAGGGGGACATGCTACATTAAAAATTAGAAATCTTTAAATAAAACATGATCACTGAGATGGCCAGTACAGTTTTAACCCCATCACTGCATAAACACTAAAGTCAGACTTCAGAAAATTGAAGTAAGGTGGTAATTAGGTATCACCTCTTGAAAAGCTGAGACACAAACTTTCAAGTACTGATGGCTGACATTTAAAATAATTTCACTTGGAATCCAGGTGTGAGCATCTGCTATCACTACAGCTGTTATTTTAGGTCAATAATTTTGATCTTATCAACCCATCAGTCTCAGTCAAAAGGACAGAGGGACAAGGACACTGTGTTGAAATGTCCCCTGTGGGCACCTGTTGGGATACTTGACCCTAGCCGGTAGGGCTATTTTGAGAAATTGGGAACATAGGGTTTGACTGGGTGACACAAGTCACTGGGGCAGGCCTTGAGGGTTATAGCTGAACCTTGCTTCTGGTCCTGGTTCTGCATCCTGATTTACTAAAATGTAAATCAATGTACTTAAAATCTCCCACCATGGACAGAGGCACCACAGCTACCAACCAAGGCTTCTTACCAGGAGTTGTGAGCCCAAATACACCTGCCACCCCTTAAAATGATTCAGTGAGGGAAGTGGTCATGATGGCAAAGGTACCCACCCATATTGGTAACTAATCAGACACTGACTGGAAGTGGTAGCAGTTGGGTTTGTTAAGGTCAAAGCATACTTCCCTGAAGCCATAAGGGGCAACCCCTATAACCAGATTAAGTACAGTAGATAGCCTATAGCACCTTTAAGTCGCATCTCTGCTATGAGATTTAGATCCTGATACATTCAGACAGAACTATGCCAGTTGAATTTTATGTTATATATAATAAGACATTAACAACAATAACTAGTAACAAAACCCAAGTATTTTTAACAATGTGCTATGATAACAGCTGTGCAAAACTCATATCTACTATCTGGAAGCTTCCATCTAAGTTTTTTCTAGATGATAGTTGACTGTAGAGGTTGAAGAAAGCAAAACTATCTATAAGGAAAGAACATGGCATGCACCACCCACTAGAGACATCCCCTACGACATTACATATCATTACAGAAACCACAGCAAAGGCTACTCTCAGTCTGCTCTGACTTTCCTGACCTTTCTGAGCCTCCTGGATTCTGTGTGCTTCAAAGTGTCTGCACTCTATTTATCTCTACCAAGCAATGAGCTTTAGAAAAGTACAAATCATTAATCCAATAGCTGTTGGTGTACTGATGACCATGTGTCATTATTCTTTTTATTGGTTCTGCCTCATCTAAGTGATGTAGTTTCCATTGAGGAATTTCTTTTTGTCTAGGGTTGATTTGCCTCAATTCCCAACAGAGTGCAGAGCAGGTCATCTAAGCCTTGGGGTTAGGAGATGATGGGAGACACATCCACCCATATTCTCTCTCAGGAAATATTTTGATTTGGAAAAAATGTGTGGAAAGAACTCAGCACTGACTGAGGACCTCCTGCGAACAAGGCACGGTGACCTGCTGTACATCTTGGGTGTGTTTTCCCAGATACCTGTCAAAGAACAGAAAAGAGGGTATCATCCATAAGTGCATCAATGCTCAGTTACAGCCAGTGTATAAGAGCAGCCTGGATCGCAAAGTTTGGACTGTAGGAAAGAGACCACCCATCTGTACCACACACCACACCCCCCCACACACACACATGGGTGGGGTGAGGTAGGGTGGGGTGTGCACAAGTGTCCTTAATTTCTGGAAAGATCTGGAGAGATGGCGGCTGGGAAGAGCATAAAGACTGCTCATGTCTGCACTGTGCTTCCTTGCACACTGCTCACTCAGCCCTAAAGTCTATGCATGACATGGGGAACATGCATCCAGTGCATTCTGACCCTGTCTGTAACATACCCTCAATGGGGGAGGCTGCTTAGGTTAAGTGCTTTAACCCTAAGTTTATTTTCTTCAATCGCCAAATCCCAACACCAAGGACTTGAGCAAAAAACCAACAACAACAACAACAAAAACCAAAACAAAACAAAAAAGCAAAGAGAGCTCCCTATAGGGAGAGAATGTAGGAGGATTTCCCACTTAGCAGAAGACAGTGGACTGTCGTGTGCACCATTCAGGAACCAATTAACCCAGGCTATTCCACCAGCTAGCACATTCAAACTGCAAAGAGTACAAGACCTTGGAGACCCTCATCTCTCTCTGGGTACACAGCTTAGAAACAAACAATCGAAGATAAAAATGGCTGCTGTAGAAAACTGGAAGAAGCATCAAGTGTTGGATTCTATTAAAACCATTTTCCCCTCAGCATGGCTATAGGCTGAGGCAGAAGGATTATGAATTAAAGTCAATGTGGGTTACAGGGTGAGACTGTCTCAAATGTAAGTAAATAATTTAACAAATATTCTTCCTACCCTTGGCCTCTATACCTGGCCTACTTCCTGTCCCTTGCCATCAAAGGCTGTATATTATCATTATTATTATTATTATTATTATTATTATTATTATTAGTAGTAGTAGTAGTAGTAGTAGTAGTAGTATTCAGTGTCTTACGAGATCTTGTGTGTTGGTTTGTTATGTCTCAACCTTCTAGAAACTGTCCCATGAACTCAAGATTAATATTACTGGGGTAAATGAATGACTCAAAGAACACATCCCTGAAGATGAGATCCTGTAGGACCCAGAACATGATTAGAGTGACGACAGATGAAAATAAACCACCAACCTATAGATCTGGAGTTCAAACTCAATGAAAACGGAAATAACTGAGAGGACTCTGAGTACTCAGTGGTAGAGCCCCAGCCCAGCAAAGGAGAGGTCATAAGATTAATTCCCAGTGCCACCAAGAGAAAAAACAAATAAAGAAAAATAGAGTGGAATGATAATAGAGACAGATGGGAAATTGATGCTCGAAAGTCAGAATTAAAACCAGAATTTTAAGATAATAAAAATTAGAGGGCAGAACAGAAATGGCAGAAATTCTAATCAATGCACAGACACCAAAGGTTTCCAAGAATTATAGAAAAACAAACATGGAGAGAACTTCAAGAAGCCAATGAGATAACTAAGAATAGAAAATAAGCATAAAAATCGCCAGTGGCACTGAGTGTAAGAAATCAAAATCAAAACAGATCAACAAAGATACAACTAAGAAATTTTTTCTAAAATATAACTAAATAAATGAAGCGAGTAAAAGATTAAAAGGAAATCTGTAAAGCAGAATATGAAAAGGTGAATTTTCAGAAAATGCCAGTACTGGGGGAATAGTTGGCTCAGCAAAGGGCTTGTCTGAAAGCTGGAAGATGTGAATTCCACCCCCAGGAACCTTGTAATACCTGGGTGTGGTTGGCTATACCTATAATCCAATCATTGGGTAGGCAGAAACAAAAGGATTCTTGGTACTTGGTCAACCAGCATGCATGTATATGTACATGCACACCTAAAAGTGCACCTGCACACACACACACACACACACACACACACACACACACACACCACAACTGAATCTACACACAAGAGAAGAAATTAGACATAAACCAAATAATCCAATTAAAACTGGGGTACAGAGAATTCTCAACAGAGGAATCTCAAATGACCAAGAAGCACCTAGAACATGTTCAACATCCTTAGCCATTAGGGAAATGCAAAAAAACGAGAATAGCTAGGAACAGAACAAGTGACAGCTCATGCTGGTGAAAGCGTAGGGTGAGAACTCTTTTCCATTGCTGGTGGGAGTGAAAACTTGTACAGCCATTTTGGAAATCAATATGGCAGTTTCTCAGAAAAGTGGGAATTGACCTACAAGATCCAGCTATACCACTCTTAGGAATATACCCAAAGGATGCTCCATTCTACCACAAATACACTTGCTTAACTATGTTCATAGAAGCTTTATCTATAATAGCCAGAAACTGGAAATAACCTAGACATCCCTCAACCAAAGAATGGATAGAGAAAATGCGGTACATTTACACAATGGAGTATTACTCAGCTGTTAAAATGATGACACCACGAAATATTCAGGCAGACAGATGTAACTAGAAAAAAAATCATCCTGAGTGAGGCAACCCAGACTCAGAAAGGCAAACATGGTATGTACTCACTTATAAGTAGATATTAGCTAAAAAAGAAAGGATAACCATGCTACAATCCTTAGACCCAGAGAAAATAAGTAACAAGGAGGGTTCAAGAGAGGTGGGGGACATGCACGAATCTTCCTGGGAAGGGAAAATGGCATAGTTATAGGATAACCAGCTTCAGGCAGGAAGCAGAAAGCAAACAGGAAGTGGGTACCAGCTACTAAGCCCTTCCTCCCCATCCTTCCCCAACAGCACCACCAGCCTAGAACCAACTACTTAACCACATTAGTCTACTGGGGACATGTCGCATCCAAATGACAAAAGCCATCATATTATACATCAATAAGTCAATGGTTATGGAATGGCAGTAACTATGGCAGGCTAACACATGGAAATGTCTACATATTTGTAAATACAAAGATCCCATTTAAAATGAGCACACCATTCATGACTCACTATCTTCCCAGTTAGTTCTGCCACGCAGATGGCCTCCTCTCTGTACTGACAGAGGCGAACATTTATCTTAGCTGCCTTGATTTATGCTTCCTAGTGTTTCTGTGAATTTTAAAAAGCAATTAACATGGCACATTTTCAAACCTTCACAAACATTTATGAAAGTCAACTAACAGAACTGTAAAAAAGACAAAGAGTTTCCAATGTGTGATTTATGATCATCTGGCCCAGGAGATTTTCCATTTCTATAACTTAACACCTTTTCATAATAACCTTTTTATGATGATAAGCCTACATTACTCCAAAAGAATATATTGGCTTATTTTTCTGGCAATTAGATTTTATTTTTCCCCTCTCAAATTCTTATTCTATTTTAAATCCAGAATGTCATGGCTTGACATTAGTAGAACTCTAGTTTTCTAAGCACAACATTGCTAATCGTGTTTAAAGAATTCCACTCAGAATCTTGGAGTTGGAGAGACAAAATACCTGACACACTGATACCACTCAAATGGGCGTGTCCAATCTTTGGACATGGGGACTTTGGCTGTTTACCTACTTAAAATATTATTCTATTTCTTTCATGATTTTTTAAAAACTCAGTTGCATGGTTCCCTAATAGGAACTATTTATTTTTTTATCATTTGTTCATTTTGATATTATTGAGACTGGCTAGTGTGGAACTTGTAA
Source organism: Cricetulus griseus (assembly GCF_003668045.3). Classification (NCBI taxonomy): domain Eukaryota; kingdom Metazoa; phylum Chordata; class Mammalia; order Rodentia; family Cricetidae; genus Cricetulus; species Cricetulus griseus. The sequence goes on along the minus strand of NC_048598.1, from coordinate 5,661,590 downwards.
TGTATACAGGGCACATGGCAATCCTAAATGTCCCAGCTTCCTGAGTGCTGAGATTAAAGGAATGAATCACTACACCATGCCCACCCCTAGTGGATTTATTTTACAAGAAATTAAAGAAGAGACTGGAGGACTGGATCTGTCACCAAATATTTGTATATTCTGGGTACACCATACACTCTTGAACTTGGCTATGCCAGTGTTCTGGGAGTGAAAATAACACATGTGTACATGTGTGAAGCCTAGTGGCCAGAGAACTCTCTCTCTCTCTCTCTCTCTCTCTCTCTCTCTCTCTCTCTCTCTCTCTCTCTCGCTCTCCTCTCTCTCCCTTTCTTTTCTTTCTCTCTCTCTTCTGCCCCCTTTCTTTCTTTTCTTCCTTCCTTCCTTCCTTTCTTCCTTCCTTCCTTCCTTTCTTTCATTATTTATTTATTTTCTTGAGACTGTTTCTCTGTGCAGCTTTGGAGCCTGGACTGGAACTCACTCTGTACATGAGACTGGCCTTGAACTCACAAAGATTCACCTGTCTCTGTCTCCCAGATGTTGGGATTGAAGGCATGAGCCACCACCGCCCAGCATCAGAACTCTTCCTAACCCTAGGAACAGCAGAAGGACCTGGAGGTAACGATCCATGGTCTGCAAAGGTCTCAAGGGTGGTGAGAAGAGGCCTCCTGCCTTCAATGCTGGACCTGCACTGTGAAGCAGCAAAGTTCTTTTGCTGTGAAAAGCCACCAGATTGGTCCTAGAAGTAACTTAGTTAATGTTAAGTAACACAGAAGCACAGACGAGTCTATGAATGTGTATAACGTATTCTTTGGTTGTTATTACTTAGAAGTTCGTGTTTCTAACTTTTTGTGGAATCAATTAATGTTAAAATATAGCTTCATTAAGTTGCTCATCCAAGTTTTCACTTACAAGATTTGCTCTTTATAGGGACGGCTTTATGGAGCGATCAGCAGCTAAGAGCACTGGCTGCTCTTGCAGAAGACCTGGTTTCCATTCCCAGCATCCACATGGTGGCTCAGAACCATCTGTAATTCCAGTTCCGGGGCATCTGCCGCCCTCTTCTGGCCTCTGTGCACATTGCATGCACATGGCACACATACATGCAAGCAAAACACGCATGCACATAAAATAAATATTTTTAAACACCCATCCTTTGCATAGTACCCACTTAATTGATTCCAACTCATTCCCTGCCTTTCACACCAATGTGAGTTATAACAATACATGTTGACTTAGGCCTCCATGTAACACTTTTAAAGATCTTTGTAATTTTTTGAACCATAGGGGTGTCCAGAAGAATCTGATTCTGTTATGTGGACTTTGGCCAGCATGGTGGCTAGTTTTAATTGTCAACTTGACATGGTCTAGAATCACCTGGGAGGAGGGCCTTTGAGAAGGTCTGTAAGGGCTTATCTTTCCCATGGAATTGGGAAAACACAACCTGAATGTGAATGGTACCATTTCATGGACTGGGCCCTGGACCAGATGAAAGGAGAACGATGTTGGGCATGAACAAGCAAGGCTCACATTCTTTGCTTTGCCCTCAACTGGATGCAATGTGACCAACTGTCTCAAGCAGTGACCAACTGCTGGGCTTGGGGCTGAGACATGCCGGGCCACGACACATGACAGACGGGCAAGCTCTAGGATCCATTTCTCCCATCCTCTGGGAAGATGGAAGGAACCAGAAACTGGCACAAACAATGCATATCTAAGGACAACACTGCAGAAATCTCTGAACTACATGGGTGAGGAGAGCTTAGGAAGCTCCAGCGGCTTCCACTTCCATATGTGCCTGGAAGACGGGGCTCTAGGCAGGCATCAGTCCTCTTTCCAAACAGCTTGCTCTGTGTCTGTCTGACTGCAGATGTTATGAGAAACGTAAATTGTTTCCCTGAGTCGGTGAGAAGCTCCAGACCTAACCCAAGGAGGGGCCTGAGTTCAGAGCCAACAGTATAGGAGTCTGGGCTCCAATGGGGGTAGTCGTGGGTCTGAGTTCTTCACCTGTAGATTCTGATGCTAAGCCAAGAAGACAGCATCAGAACTAGACTTAATTAGTGTCTGCTGGAAAATTGCTTAGTATGGGGTAGGGCACAAATGTGTGCTGTCACAGTGAGAGCTCAGGGGAGAGAGTCTGCTCAGCTTTCCTTTATACCCTTCTGTCCTTTGTCCTACCTTGTTGCTGCTAGCCTTTAGCAATTATGCTCTCTCTCTCTCTCTCTCTCTCTCTCTCTCTCTCTCTCTCTCTCTCTCTCGTATGTGTGTGTGTGTGTGTGTGTGTGTGTAATGTATGCATGGTGTGCATACATGGATGTAGAGGCATGTGCAAAGAGGTCAAAGGACAATCTCAGATCTCAGTTCTTGCCTTCCACATTGTTTGAGACAATGTGGGTCTCTGTTTTTAGTTTGCTTGTTTGTTGTTTTGGTACACCAGGCTGAGAAGTCCCCTCCCGCTGACTCCTATCCCTCACAGGAGTACTAGAACTACACGTGTTTACTAATGCTGGATGTAGATTTTTTTTTTGTGGGTTCAAAGGACTTGAACTCAATCCTCAGGCTCCCATGGCAGGCTTTTACCCACTGAGCCATCTCTGGAACCCAGCAATTGCTTTCCTTCTCAGCATCTTCAGAGAGCTATGATAGAGCATCCCCTAAACCTGGACACTGTTTTTTTTTTTTTTTTTTGGGAATGTTGGGAGTTAGGGTAACTTACGGCTAGGAGGTAAAGTATAATTCTGACGACCTGAGTTTTCGATTGTTCTCATTAGTAGTATTTCTCCCAATTGTGTTTTAGAACCAAGAGCTTCCCAGAATTCCTTTCTCCCTACAGTGAGTCAAAGCTGCTGCACATAAGCCACGATGGTTAAGCATGAGTGTCATGTGTCACCTGGCGTGAGTTCTTCTGTCAACATCTCGCTATGCTTAAAGTATGACACAGCAATGCCAACTTTCCAAGAGTAAGACCGCATTATTCTGAAAACCTTCAAGAAAAAAACAAACAAAAAAGATGGACAAAAGTGACCAAATATAACTCCACACCTTCCTTATTAAATGAGACACTTGAAAGAACAGTGTTCTTAAGTGTCCTGTCCTGCTTTAATCACATTTGGAGCCAAGCCTGGCTATGCGCTGGCCTGCCAGAAGCGCTATATAATTCAACCCTGGGACTAACAGCACTGAGCACCAGGAGTGAGGGTGTGGGGTGGGGGGAAGAGAGGAAACAGGTGAGGTTCTAATTCAGGGCAAAAAGATACATTGTTTATAACTTGGTGGATATTTTTTCCTTTTTATGGCTTATTTTATTTTGTATGTATGAGTGTTTACCATGAATATGTGTATACCTACTGTGTGCATGCCTGGTACCCACTGAGGCCAAAAGGGTGTTGGATGCCCTGGAATTGGAGTTACAGATGGTTGTGAGCCACCATGTTGGTACTAGGAATTGAATCTTGGTCCTCTAGAAGAGCAGCTGGTGCCTTTAATTGATGAGTCTTCTCTCCAGCCCTTTTCTGGGACAATTTCAAGGTCATAGAAGTTGACTGTCATTGCTTTCCAGAAGATTGAAAGTGCCTTACTGCAAACTGTTCAAAATTATTACAAAAAAGAAAATATGGTGGTTTTTGTTCTGATAACAAATAACCTTGATACCCAGTGTAGATTTTGATGAGTAAGGCCACTTTCTGCTTACTGGAATGTGTGTAGTGAAACCAGACCTAGACTACACCACTCTGCACTCTCCTGTGACTGGAGAAAAAGGCTAACGCTTAGGAAAACTACCTCCCAGAGGCTTCCAAATCCCTTTTCAAGCTGCACAAGGTACTTGGTGTTCCTTTGCAGGCCTCCTCTTGCCTGGCATGCATACATATGCAATGAGAAGTTAGCATGACTAATTTAGCTCATCCACTTAGGAGTCTGTAACAGTAGTCACAGGAATCCAGCTCCATCACCCATCCAGCATAACTTGGGACTCTGCAAACCTAGCTCTATCCACAGGGCATCTTCTCTAATAGCTTCTTCTTCTTCTTCTTCTTCTTCTTCTTCTTCTTCTTCTTCTTCTTCTTCTTCTTCTTCTTCTTCTTCTTCTTCTCCTTCTCCTTCTCCTTCTCCTTCTCCTTCTCCTTCTCCTTCTTCTTCTTCCTCCTCCTCTTTTCCTTCTCCTTCTCATTCTCCTCCTCCCTCTCCTCCTCCTTTCTCAGATAATACATAATCTTGCATGCAAGTTTTTAATATGAAGAACATATGTTAACTTTGTTTTTGGTTTTTTGAAGCAGGGTTTCTCTGTGGCTTCGGAGGCTGTCCTAGAACTAGCTCTTGTAGACCAGGCTGGTCTCGAACTCTGGGAGATCCACCTGCCTCTGCCTCCCGAGTGCTGGGATTAAAGGTGTGGGTCGTCATGGCCTGGCCATATGTTAACATCTTGATATGAGTTTTACTTTCATTAATTTAATGTAGCAGAAGAATCACAAGGTCAAAGACACAAAACAATTAATTTGTACTTCTGCATTCAGTAGAACAAAACCAGGATTTCTTGTTTTGTTTTTTAAATAATCATCTTCTTTAATATGCTTTTTTAAAAATATAGTGAGTCCAAGTTAGAAATGTTGCAAAATGACCCACCTTAAAGTTGCCTGAAAGAACCTTAACTTTCATTTAAAATGGGCTTTCAGAATCCAGCATGCAGCTCTCTCAGAGACTGGTGAAATGCCACAGGCACATGCGTGTGCTAAATTAGTAAGTTAGCACTCAACACTCAGAGCTGCAGGGACCTCATCTCCTGGGGAGGCTTTGCGGCAAATTCTACACCACTGCTCGGGCCCTTCGGGTCCACAGGCAGGTTAGACTCCTGAGCTCACAGCAGGGAACACGGGATGATGGGAATTGTTCCTCTCCACACAGGAAAAGGAGTATCAGCCGAAAGCCAGCACAGGGCTTTACGGTTTCCAACACTCTCTCTCTCTCTCTCTCCCAATCATATTTTTCCTCCTCCTTTTCTCTCTTCTTCCTCCCACTTCTTTTTCCTTTTTATCTAGAACCTGCTTGGTAAAATTACTCCAAACCTTTCTTTCACTTTCCTCTTCTTCTTTTTCTCATCATAATCTGTTTCTCGTCAGTTAAGTACGATGTCTGATGGAATGCGATTTTGTAGCAAGCCAGGCATCAATATCATAATATCTTTAGCAATTCAAGCCTTGTAAAACTGAAGCGTTTCTCTAGTTATTTCATTCAAAAATACAGAAAAATACAGAAACCACACAAACCATAGGGACTGCATAGGTGAACTCAGCCTCAACACTCTGGTGGTTCAAACTGAGTGTTCTCTGTAAAAGGGACAGATGTCCCTAAAATAAGAAAGCTTCTCTCCCTAGAGGATGCCCAGGACTGTAAACTAAAGAGGACTTGAGTTGGGTCCTCATGCTAGCAGAGCAAGTGTTTCACACTGAGTTATCTCCTTAGACCCACCCTATGCTTATGGGGGTACATGCCAGTGCCCCTTCCCTGCATGCTTCACAGAGACCCTCACCATGACCCTCAGAGCCCCTGTGCTTTGGCTCCTGCTTATCTGTGACCCTCCTCTCCCCACGGCTTCCTTCTGCTACCCCTCCTTCTAGACCTCCAGGGTCTGCTCCATGGCTCCTCTGAGTTCCTTCAACGTGCCAGACTCCATCCTACTCGGGATCTGCACCGTGGCTGTGCCCTCTGACTGAACTCATGTTTCCACTTGTCTTTCCGCAGCTGACTTCTTTTCATCCTTCAGGTTTGAGATGGGTGTCGCCCCCTCAGAGCTCCTGCAGCAGCCTCTTCGGGAAAGCCTCCCACTCCCGGCTCTGGTTCTCTCTGTGACTGCACACCAGGCTCCCCTGCAGCATTCAGCATCTTGGTTATTAATGTCCCCGTGGCAGATTGGTGGCCAGTCTTTTTGACCCCAAGACAATGATTATGAAGTAACACAACTGAGCCAGCACAATGAAAGAATAGCCAAAATAAAGAAAGAAAGAAAATCCAACAGAGGGGCGGGAGGGATGAAGTACTGAAATGAAGCTTCCTAAAATAACACAGCATTTAAAACCTTGGCTATTTTTTTTAAACTCGGTTTTCTGAATAGGATCAACGAGAGCTCTCGATGAATTACAAGTCTACCGTCTAAATAGTCTCTTCATTTTCAGCCTTCTCACTTCCTTCTCTTCATCTTGTTAGTCACCAAGACCGGCTGCTTCCCTCATCTGATTCTCTCAACACCCTGTCTCCGGCTCTTCCTTCCACACCAATTCCTGCCATCTCGGGCAATGCTCAGGTGGCTGTGGGGGTTGCTGTCCTAACTTCCTAACCGTTTCATTCACTGGGCTGTTTCTACTTAATCTCTTTCTGAAAGATGCATCCTAATGTCACTGTCTCTTCTCATTTTACTATTTTAAAAAATCAGTGTCTTATTTAATAGGTACAAAACCCTTGAGTATCGATTTTCATGGAATTGCATTTCCCCTTACCTCCGGCAGTCAGCTTTTACTGATACCCCTTAAATGAGCCTCTGGTCTACACAAATGTTTACCTATGCACCCCCAAGCCAGGACCAGTCCATGCTCTGTCTGGGTTTTGGCTTGCTCCTACCACAGAGTGCCCAGCCTTGCCCCTTCACAGGGAGAAACAGCATGTTTTCTTCAAAACACAGCTCTAGTTCACAGCTCAAGTCCAACTTAGATTCATTTGTCTTCAGGTCTGTCCACACACTTTCCTCCCCTACTTCTAACCACACTGCAAACCCAGTTGTAGGGCACATTTGGTCACATGACTGCTACGGCTGCTTTTCCTGTGTAATTGGCATCTCCACAGTAAGACTGTGTCCTTGCTCCTATAAGCGCCTATAAGCTTTTACCAATGGTGGTAAAAGTAGCAATGATCCAATATGAGCCACTGGTAGCAAGTCACAGGATCTCAGCATGAGGCTCTCCCAGCATCAGCAACCATTCCAGGTGACCCACAGTCCCCTGTGGATTTCTACTGTCATCTCTTCCCCTAGCTCTCTGTACCTGAATTCTCCCATCCACACATGTTTGCCTTGGATATCTCTAACTCTTTTTCCAATCTTGGAGACAACATCTAATATCCAGGGGCAATTACCCTTTGCCCTACCTCCCCACCTACTTACCTTAATATCTTATAAAGTACACTGTGGGTTCCATTAAATGCTCTTAGCTTATACACATGGCACCACTCTGTTTGTTTGCCTCTTGGGTTTATCTGCTGGCCATCCTACCTGACTCATTGCTGTGCAAGTCGGAGTTAAGGACTTTGACTCTTATCTTTATGGCAGCAGAGAAAGAGTGTTTACTATCTATTAAATAAACAAATGTACAAACAAGCAAGCTGTTGATGAGATATGTTGAACAAGCCCCTAATTTAGTATCATAGCCATCATTTTAGTGTTGAGGAACATCCACTAAGCCACAGCTCACACCAACTATATGACTATTTGCTTTCAAATATAAGATTCCTTTAAAATATTTTTTTGTTTGTGTATCAGTGTGTATGTCCGTGTGGTTTTGTAAGCACCACATGTGTGCAGGGTGCCTGTGGAATCCAGAAGAAGGCCATGGATCTCCTGACAGGAGTTTCGAGGTGTCCAATCTTTGCAGCCCCGAATCCTCTTACAAGAGCAGCAAGCGTTCTTAACCACCAAGTCATCTCTCCAGACATCCCCCCAATTAATTACTAAGCATCTACTACATCTCAGAAATAAGGGAAATTCTGGGGGAACAAACAAAACAGATAAGAACCCCTGGCATCCTATTAGCAGAGACAGGTATGGGGCTGTGGCACTTCTTGGCGACTGCGTTGGAAACACAGAGAGGATCTGAGTCAGGCCTCTTCAGTAAAAGTGATATGGAGGGAGCCTGGCTGAACCAATGAAGTAGCAGCTACAGAGGTGAGCAGTGACTGCTGGCTTTGCTTTAAAAGCAGAGCCACCACTGTGGGCTGATGGGCGAGAAGGAGGGTGTTGGGGGTGGGGAGAGATGATCATGGACCACAGGGTGTTCAGCTGTGGAGCAGGATTTGGGGAAGGTGGTAGAAGGATCCAATTTTAGAAAGGGTGGGTAATTTGAAAGCGACTCCTTAAATTTGGGTCTTAAAGTTTAATACGGCACTCTGTGTAATTAACCTTCCCTTGAACACTGTTCCAATGTATAAGCTGCCCAGATCATGTTGGCATCTTGAACTGATAAGGCGAAAGAGAAAAGCCGTGGACATCTGCAGCCCACATGGCTCCATGACACCCTACAAAAGACACTGCAAGTTACCTGCCCAAACCTTCAAGTTCTAGTTTCCAATGGACCAGTGCAGCTTGCAGCACCATGCAGCCCACATGGCTGAGAAACTCCTCATGGCCTCAAGAACCTTAGTGGCTTTTATTCTTTTAATTGCACAGATTCAAAATCTTGGGGGAGGGAGCAGTGTTTTCACCCTGTTCTAACTCATCCAAGGTCAGAGGAAATGGCCTTCACACTGGAATAAGAAAGACCTGGGAGTAAAAGAACCAGACAGGTGACTCAAAATGATTTGAGCCACCTAAGGCTACAAATTGAGAAGTTTGGGTAAGAGACAAGGCTTCCAGGCAACTTCCTAAGTAGCCCATATGACTAGCTACTGTATTTAGTGGCTATAATTTGGGGGTAAAGCTGGTAACGATAGTTTATTTCTTTTCATGCACTGAAGTATGTCTGTGAAACTTACTGAACTTGGGGATTTAAAAACGAGACTGTTTATATACAGCAAAGCACTAAGGGCATATAATGACTGTGTCTCTTGCAAAATAATTTAGTGGTAGTCACAGTGAGCTGTAATGTGAACTTCAGTTATCCTTGGACAGGAACAAACCATTCTCACTCAGTCTGTGAGCCTTTTCTTTCCTCTTATGCCCTTGCTTACAGACTCTAAGTAGTTTACACAACAAGCAGTTATTTCCACCATAAAAATGGCCAGAATGTCTAAGTCTCAAACAGAACCTGTAATTGTGGTTAGGAATCAAGGTTACCATTCTTCCCGGTTTTCACAGTCACAACTCTTGACCCTGCTGACGGAAGAGTCAGCATCCACATCATCTCTGGACCTCCTGACAATGGCACATCGGCATGGAAAAGTACCAGTCTTGCTGGAAAGTGACCCCCAGACTATATCAGCTACCATACGACACATGCAGCAGGCACCACACACTCCCAACAAAGGAAGAATTTCAAGTAAATGTTCACCCGAGAGCTTTCATGCTGTCTTACCAAAAACTTTGGGAACATGCTGATCTGAGATTTTCACATGAGTTATTATAACTCATTGATGGCAATAAACAAATAAAATGGAAACCTTCACAGTCTCAGTCCATCCCATCAGCAGGGATCCTGCCGCATGAGAGATGAACTCACATGTGTGTTATCTCCCCTGAAATGCATTCATGACTGCGACGAATCCATGTCCTTCTTACTCTCAAAAACCATGGTTTTAACACACCTCCTTTAATGGAGCTAGAATGGTAAAGGTGCCTCCCACTATAGGATGTGCACAGAAGTCTTCTGGAAAGTTCTGCAGCACTGAAGGTTTGAATACCAGAGAGAGGACTTCTGTGTGCCTTCATTTGGATGCTACAGAAATGCTGAGCACACATAAGGCAAGCTCAAAACAACACAAGCTTCCACTGCAACATTTCCAATGTTATAGCAAAAAAAAAAAAAAAAAAAAAAAAAAAAAAAAAAAAACCAAGAGATTAGGCAAGACATCCAGGGTCCAGCCTGGTGTCACAGATAACACTTTATATGTCTATGCTATTATCAAGATACAACATGTAAGCAACAAACTCTGAAGTAAACCTAATACCTGAGCAATTGATACAACAGGTGTCTTAAGGGAGGCTTAAGACTGATAGGTAATGTCCAATAAACATATCGAGCCGAAGTCAGATTAAAATCCTGTGTCTGTTACACTGAAGACAAGAGGCAGGGGTGGTGGGGGATGAGGGGGACACGGGGATGACTGCTTATATAAAGAAACCATCATCTCAAACTTATCTTGATTCTTAATATATTACAATATACTGTCCCTTATCAAATGTCTCCACCATATTGCCTCTGAGTTTTACATTCTGAACTGATAGCTAGTTTGCACAATTCAAACTTTTAATTCACTGGTGGGCTAGTTTGCTAATTCCCTCAGTTCAAACTTTTAATTCAAAACCCTATGTATTATACCCTAGTTTTCTATCTCAGACTACTTTGACCAACTGTATAAAGGAAATTTGAACAGATGAATGTCAGGTCATGAACTACACCACAATAGAAAATAGAAAGTGATTTGTCTCCTACCTATGGTTGTGATAACGGTACCAGCAAAGAAGAAAGAGCTTCCGAGGTCCCAGTGACTAACTTGATTGGAGCTGTTTCCTAAGGGGATAATCCCTGCATTTATTGCTGCCACTATTTGCTGCAAGTTTAAAAAGAAACTTATCAGTACATGTCAATCACACAGCGGCATCAAACATCTCAACACCCACCCCAGGGACAACCAGTTACATAAAAGGGATCAACTTTAAGTCTTTGATTTTTCTGCTTAAAAAGTGTTGAAGGATTAACACTTTATTTTGAAAAATGTGACATCACTTAAATCATGAACATTTTTACATTCCATAGCAAGTGAATGTATTGGCATGGAGCACCTAAGAGCGTACATTTATAGCACCTCCGGTGGTGTGGTTAGAGACATATTTGAGTCAACACCTAAGTGTATCAGGGTTCTCTAGTAAGCAGCACAGATTGGTTATGCATTTCAATATCAAATTTCAGACTGCATTAAATAATGCATAATCCTTCATTAACATGTTTGTGATTTCAGATGTTGTTGGTCATACCAAAGACTGGGCTGTCTACAAGAGCTAAAAGCATATTTCAAAAGATCTACGGAAAAGATCTTACAGATTGTGGTAAGAGAAAAAAAATGACCATGTGACCTGTTAGTAAGTTAGATCCCTCCTGTTAGATCTAGGTGCCTTGAGTTTCCTCAGATTCTAATAAAGTCTTCAAGGAGAATCACCCAAGATTGTCATAAGCTGTGCTCATGGGAATCATGGGATTTGTAGGCTCCTTGTGTATGCCCCCCAAGAGCAGACTGGAAGACAGCAGGAGAATCCCCTCTGGCAGTGTAAATGATGTGGACTGCATGAGAAGACAAGGTACAGCCAAAGGGAAACACCGAAATGGCCAGATCACATGTTTCTGCTGCGCCTGGAGAAAGCTTTGTCACTTATCTTTTGGATTTTAGAATTTGGAAGAGTATCATTTGCTAGGTGAGCAAAAGGCCAAGACAGTACAGCTTGCTTCCAGTAGCATTGTTGTTAGAAGCAAAGGGAAAATAAAGCACACTCTAGAAAGGTGAGGATGCTCTCCAGGCACTGGCCGATGGAGAGAGCAAGCAACCAAGACTGGGAGTGGATTTCAAATTTCACTTCACAGCTGCTCACAATAAACAGATTAAAACGACAATACTTGTGTGCAAAACCAACTGAATCATGTTGATACTCTTTATTTTACAAGGCATGTTCTTTGTAAAAAAAAAAATTAAGAAAATGAGGAACGATGATAAAAAGATAAAAACATTCACTATTCCCAAAGACAGACATAATCACTGTTAACATGGTAAGGGGGATACTCCTGATAGCCTTTTTCATTATATTTTCTTTGAGATATGGTCTTGCTATGCGGCCCAGGCTGGTCTTAAACTCTCAGTTTTTCTGTCTCACCCTCCCAACTAGCTGTCATTACAGACTGTATCATCACATAATGTTCAATGTCTTTTTATATAGTTAGATTCAAAAACTATGTTAAATGCTGAATTTCTATTCTTATTCAATTATGGTAACTTGGTAATGACCAAGAAATAACTGTATACTGATCAATGCTAAGCAATTAATAACTTATTTAATAATGCCCTTACAAGTAATCTTGTCACATTTCTGTTTGCTATTCCCATCCTTATCATAGTCTGATACATAGGCATGTGCTGTTACAGATACACTGTATTATAAAATACTCTTTTGTAAATAAATTTGTGTATAAATACTCCTGTTTCTTAATATTTCCTTGGGAGAGATTGCTAGAAATACACCAGTCACACTAAAGATTATTAATATTTTATAATGCTGGATGGAAAATAGCCATTATCCAGAAGACTTTGTTTACAACTGTCCCCCAACAACAGACAAAGGCTTAGCAGTCATTCTAATGCTGGAAACACTTCATCTTCACTGGACTGATAACAAATGTTCAGATTATATATTCCTCCTTATTGTAAATAATACCGGATCCCAGTGTTTTTCATTCCATTTCATGAATGAAAAAGGTTTCACATGCAAACATGCGCACAGCATGCTGTAAAGCTAGTTCTGAGAAAGCTAATTCTGCTCGTCTAACCTTGTGTTCTTAGTAGCAGACAGTGAAGGTTTCCCTTCAGTGTCAATCTTCTAAAATGTTCTCTGTTGAAACTGATGCAGCAGGCCTGTACTCCTGGCTATGCCAAGAGCTAAACCAGGAAGGTTGTGAAATTCAAGGCTTGCCTGAGCTACAGAGTGAATTCAAAGCTAGCCTGAGTAAATTAGCAAGACATTGTCTCAAAACTAAAAGAAAAGAAGGCAGAGGAGGAGGGCAGGGAGGGAGGGAGGGAGACTAGGCCTGTAGCTTGATAGTATAACACTTATGTGACATACACTAAGGCTGGGTTCTATCCTCAGCAGCAAGCACAGACAAAATTAAAAATAAAAATCATGCTCTTTGTAGTTTTATGCAAATTTAAGTGTTCAACATCCTTAGCCTCAGGGAAATACAAATCAAAACAACTCTGAGATACCATCTTACTCCTGTCAGAATGGCCAAAATCAAAAACACCAATGACAGTTCATCCTGGAGAGGATGTGGAGAAAAAGGAACACTCCTTCACTGCTGGTGGGAGTGCCAACTTGTACAGCCACTTTGGAAATCAGTATGGCAACTCCTCAAGAAAATGGGAATCAGTCTACCACAGATTCAACATATTTTAAATGCTGGTCAGGCACAGTGATACACATCTATAACTCCAAGCAGAGGCAGGGGAATTGAGAGCTCAAAGTTAGGATATAGAGAAAGACCTTGCCTCATATAATCTCTCATGTGGTGTTATGTATGCCTCTCCTCTCTTTCTCTCTCTCTCTCTCTCTCTCTCTCTCTCTCTCTCTCTCTCTGTCTCTCTGTGTCTCTCTGTGTGTCTTGTCTCTCTCTGTGTCTCTCTCTGTGTCTCTCTCTGTCTCTATCTCTGTCTCTCTCTGTCTCTCTGTCTCTCTGTCTCTCTCTCTCTCTCTCTCTCTCTCTCTCTCTCTCTCTCTCTCTCTCCCTCTGCCCTCTCTTTCTTTTGCAGACTCTCAGCACACACAATCCAAACATTCACATATTTAAAATACATGAAATCTATAAAAATGAAAATGAATAGCCCCATAGCAGTCTGAACTTCCTACCAAGGCCACAGCTTAAATCTTGACTTTATCCCAGGCAATGCAGCTGGGGTGTTGTTCTGGATTCCATAGAGATCTATATGATTACTTTTGAAGAATTGACTTTTTCTGTTTTAAATTCAAATTTATTTACCAGTGTTGGATACACAAATGTATATTTCTCATCTTTTGTGTTTATCAGTGCTTGAAAGTTTTTAGTCTCAGAACCACTTTGTGGCCTCACCACTTACTGGAGAAACCAGTAAGTTTTTATTTTGTACTTTTAAATTATAAATATTTGTCTGTACTGAAAATAAGTAGTGAGAAGAGAGGTGGCTTTGTGATTTTATGAATATTTTTAATACCTGGCTTAATACAAGACAGATGTATTAATACAAGACAGACACACTTCTGCAATCAATCTGTTTGAATAGCCCGTCACAAAATCTCCAGAAAACTGCAATGGACACAAATAAAGCAGAACACAAAAGACAAAAACACCTTCATGATACTATGAAAACTCCTTTGGGGACTGGAGCAATGGTTCAGGGGTTAGGAGCACAGAAGGCTCTTGCAGAGGACCTGGGTGGCTCACTCACAACTTCCCCTAACTCCTGTCCAGGGAGCCCTTTCTGCCTCCTCAGGCACCTACACTCACAGGCACATGCCTACACAAGACACACAATCTTTAAAAGAATGAACAAGGATTGATCTGATGTCATAGCTCCAAGAAGCTCCTGGGGACCAAGTTGGAGAACCATTGCTTGAACTCATTATTTCTTTGTGTTTGTTCAATTTTGTTTTCTACCTGGGGAAAAGCTTGCTTCTATATTATGGCCTTTTACCTCATGTTTTTCTCTAGCCATGCTTTGTTGCTTTTCATCTGTTTATCACAATTCCCACAGCAAAGTTGAGTAAGAGCAATGAAAGCAGTGTATTTCTCACACAAAATTCTCAACAAATAGAATGTTGTGTCATTAAATTTATTGAATATTGGTGAGCAAATTTCATTTAAATATTTTGTTATAGCAGGTTTTAAAAAAGACATAAATAAAACCTTTAACAATATTTTTGGTAAACAAAGATGACCCAGTGGAGAGATGACCCAGTGGTTATGACTATTTGCTACTCTTGCAGAAGCCACTGGTTAGATTACCAGAAGCCATGTTCAGTGGCTCACAACTGCCTATAACTCTAATTCCATGCCGTCTGTTGGCCTCTTCTGGACTTCACAGCACCTGCACACACAAATATGCACATACCCCCCAAAAATAAAATGTTTCATAAACAAATCTTAATAAAAGGCATAAAGGTCCCACTGAGCAGGACAATGAGTGGCACAGATGAGCCTATCCTAGAACACGCTACAAATGGGTGGGGACATAGATGACCATGCTTTGCACCAATGCTGGGAGGCATTTTCAGAATCTGAACCCATGATGGCAACTGGCACCTGTCACAAATTTGAACCCATAGTGACAACTGGCACCTGTCACAGGTCTTCCTCTGGGGATTCCATTTCCTCATCTGAATTAAGCACATCTTTGAAAATATTTAAATTGGGAGTAACAATAGAAGGTGTATAAAAAGTAGAGAGGGCCCAGCTTCCACTTGCCCACTCTGGGAACTCCTGACCTGGGGTCTGCAGGCAGATCGACTCAGCCCCTGAGAACCAAGCAACCTAGAGTCTGCTAACATCTCTGTGCAAGTCCCACTCTCACCCACCTGGAGAGCAAGTGCCTAAAACCCACCTGCACCCACCTTGAGACCCATCAGAATATTGGAGCCAATTGCACCCACCAGAAGAGAACCTTGGACTCATACACACCAGGAAAGGAAGAGACACCACCTGCACCCACTGGAAGAAGAAATGGGAAGACGGCAATATAAGAACACATCCAACAACAGGAAAACCAATATGACACCACCAGAGTCTAGATAACACTCTACACCAGCAAGACCTGAACATCCCAACATAGATGAAGCAGAAGAGAGCAACTAATGGGGAATGTACTGTGTATGTTTATCTTATTGATTGTTAAATAAAATACTGTTTGGCCAATGAGACAGCAAGTAGACAGGAGTAGGAGTCAAAGAGGATTCTGGGAAATGTAGTAGAGAAATGCTGATCCAGGCAGGAAATGACATAGCGAGGAGACTCATATTTAAGCAAAGGAGAAACAGGAAGGGCCCTCTTTTCCCCTCTGCTCCTACTCCAGCGGCACAATGTGATCCACAGACAAGGAGGGACGCCAATAAGGCGTCTGGTAAGATAAGTCTTATAAAATATATAGATTTATGATAATTAAGACTGAGCTAACAGATGAGAAGTCCTAGTCATTGGCCAAGCAGCTTTGAACCTAATACAAGTTTCTGTGTATTCACTTGGGCCTAACTCGGGCGGGCGGCTGGCATAAAGCTCACACGTAGCAGTGGGGCTCAGGTGGCTTTTGGCGGAAAGATTTATTGTAACAAGCAACCTTAAAAACAACTTCATGCAGATGATAGAGACCCTAAGAGAGGAAATGAGAAAATCCTTTAGAGAAATGGAAGAAAATACAAACCAAAAGATATAAGAAATCAAGAAAAGCCATATATATATATATATATATATATATATATATATATATATAATTAACAGCTGAAGGAAACAGTTCAAGACCTGAAAACTGAAATAGAGACAATAAAGAAAAAACAAACTGAGGGAATTCTGGAAGTAGAAAAGCTGAGTAAACAATCAGGAACTGCAGATGCAAGTATAACCAACAGAATACAAGAGATGGAAGACAGAATCTCAGATGCTGAAGATAAACTAGAGAAAATAAATTCATCAAGCAAAGAAAATCATAAGCCCAACAAATCCTCAACACAAAATATCCAGGAAATATAGAACACCATGAAAAACCAAACCTAAGGTATAGAAGAAGGTGAAGAAACCCAACTCAAAGGTGCAGAAAACATATTCAACAAAATCATAGAAGAAAACTTTCCCAACCTAAAGAAAGAAAAGCCAATGAAAGTACAAGAAGCCTACAGAACACCAAATAGAGTGGACCACAAAAGAAAGTCTCCTCATCACATAATAATTAAAATGCCAAACATATAGAATAAAGAAAGAATATTAAGAGCAGCAAAGGAAAAAGGCCAAGTAACATATAAAGGCAAACCTATCAGAATTACACTGGACTTCTACATGGAAACTATGAAAGCCAGAAGGACCGGGATAGATATTCTACCAACTCTAAGAGAACACAGATACTATACCCATACCACTATACCCAGCAAAGCTTTCAATCACCATAAATGGAGAAAACAAGATATTCCATGACAAAACCAGATTTAAACAATATGTAACCACTAATCCAGCCCTATAGAAAGTACTGGAAGGAAAACTCCAACCTAAGGAAATTAACTACACTCACAAAAAACATAGGCAGTAGATAATCCCACTTTACCAAAACCCCAAAGAAAAAGCAGTGTAAATCCACATACAATACCACTACCAACAACAAATAAAAAACAAACAAGAATAAATACTCAATGGACCTTAATTTCCCTCAATATTAATGGTCGTAAGCCACCTTTAAAAAGACACAGGCTAACAGAGTGGATACGAAGACAGAATCCATCCTTTTGCTGCTTACAAGAAACACATCTCAATTTCAAAGACAGACATTAAGGGTTGGGATAAGATATTACAATCAAATGAACCCAAGAAATGAGCTGGGGTAGCTATCCCAGCTGGGGCAGCTAATTTTTAACAAATTAGACTTCAAACTAAAATCAATCAAAAGAGATGAAGAAAGTCATTTCATATTCATCACAGGAAAAATCCATCAGGAAGAAGTCTCAATTCTAAACATCTATTCCCCAAATACAAAGGCACCAACGTTCGTAAAAGAAACATTATTAAACTCAAATCACAAATAAGACCTCACACAGTTATAGTGGGAGACTTCAACACTTCACTCTCACCACTGGACAGGACCACCAGACAGAATCTTAACAAAGAGACAAAGGAACTAACCGAAGTTATGACCCAATTGGGATTAACAGACATGTAAAGAACATTCCATCCAAACACAAAAGAATATACCTTCTTTTCAGCATCACATGGAACCGTCTCTAAAATCGACCACATACTCAACAACATAGCAAACCTCAACAGGTACAAAAGAATTGGAATGAACCCCCTGTCTCTTATCAGACCATCATGCTTTAAAGTGAGAATTCAAAAACAACACAAATTGCAGAAAACCTACCAACTCATGGAAATTGAACAGCACCCAATTGCACCATTCCTGGGTCAAGGAAGAAATAAAAAAAGAAATTAAAGACTTGCTAGAATTCAATGAAAATGAAGACACAATAAACCCAAACTTACGGGACACTTTGAAAGCAGCACTAAGAGGAAAGTTCATAGCTCTAAGTGCTCACATGAAGAAACTAGAGAACAGTCACACCAGAAAGTTGATCTCACAGCTGAAAGCTCTAGAACAAATGGAAGCAAATTCACCATGGAGGAGTAGAGGCCAGGAAATAATCAAACTGAGGGCAGAAATCAATAAAGTCAAAACAAAGAAAACAATTCAAAGAATCAATGTAACAAAGAGTTGGTTCTCTGAGAAAATCAACAAGGTAGACAAACCTTTATCCAAACTAACTAAAAGACAGAGAGAGAACATGCAAATTAACAAAATCAGAAATGAAAAGGGGGACATAACAACAGACACTGAGGAAATCCAGAGAATCTTCAGGTCATACTTTGAAAACCGTTACTCAACAAAATTTGAAAATTTAAAGGACAATTTTCTGGACAGATATCATTTGCAAAAATTGAATCAGGAACAGATAAGATCAGCAACTTAAACAGACGTATAATCTCTAAGGAAATAGAAGCAGTCATCAAAAGTCTCCCAAACCCCCCCCCCCAAAAAAAAGCCCAGGGCCAGATGGCTTCAGTACAGAATTCTACCAGAAATTCAAAGAAGAGCAAATACCAATATTCCTCAAATTGTTCAATAAAATAGAAGCAGAAGGTTCGTTGCCAAACTCTTTTTATGAGGCTACAATTACCTTGGTAACCAAGTCACACAAAGACACAACTAAGAAAGAGAACTACAGACCAATATCACTCATGAACATAGATGCAAAAATACTAAATAAAATACTGGCAAACCAAATCCAAAAACATATGAGAAAAATCATCCACCATGATCAAGTAGGCTTCATCCCCTAGATGCAGGGTTGGTTCAACATTTGAAAATCTGTCAATGTAATCCACCATATAAACCAACTGAAGAAGAAAAACCACATGATCATCTCACTAGATGATGCAAAAGCCTTTGACAAACGCCAACAGCCCTTCATGTTAAAGGTCCTGGAGAGATCAGGAATAACAGGAACATAGCTGAACATAATAAAATCAATATACAAAAAGCCAACAGCCAACATCAAACTAAATTGAGAGAAATCCAAAGATATTCCTCTAAAATCAGGAATAAGACAAGGCTGTCCACTCTCTCCATATCTCTTCAACATTGTCCTTGAAGTTCTAGCTAGAGCAATAAGACAGCAAAAGGAGATCAAGGGGATACAAATTAGAAAGGAAGAAGTCAAGCTTTCACTGTTTGCAGATGATATGATAGTCTACATAAGCAAACCAAAAAACTCTATCAGGGAACTCCTACAGCTGATAAACACCTTCAGCACAGTGGCAGGATAGAAGATAAACTCAAAAAAAATCAGTAGCCCTACTATATATAGATGATAAATGTGCTGAGAAAGAAATCAGAGAAACATCAACCTTTACAATTGCCACAAACAACATAAAATACCTTGGGGTAACACAAACCAAAAAAAAGTGAAAGACCTGTACCAGAAGAATTTCATGTCTTTAAAGAAAGAAATTAAAGAAGATACCAAAAAATGGAAGGATCTCCCATGCTCTTGGATAGGTAGGATCAACATAGTAAAAATGGCAATCTGGCCAAAAGCAATCTGCAGGTTCAATGCAATACCCATCAAAATCCCAGCACAATTCTTCACAGACCTTGAAAAAACAATTCTCAACTTTATATGGAAAAACAAATGACCCAGGATAGCCAACACAGCCCTGTAAAATAAAAGTACTTCTTGAGGCACCACCATCCCTGATTTCAAGCTCTATTATAGAGCTATAGTCCTGAAAACAGCTTGATGTTGGCACAAAAATAGACAGGTATACCAATGGAATTGAGTTGAAAACCCTGATATTAACCTGCACACCTATGAACACCTGATTTTTGACAAATAAGCTAAAGTTATACAATTGAATAAAGAAAGCATCTTCAACAAATGGTGCTGACATAACTGGATGCTAGCATGTAGAAGACTGCAGATAGATCCATGTCTATCTCCATGCACAAACTTAAGTCCAAATAGATCAAAGACCTCAACAAAAATCCAGCTACATTGAACTTATTAGAAGAGAAAGTGTGAAGTACCCTTGAATGAATTGGTACAGGAGACAGCTTCCTGAACATAATACCAGTAGCACAGACACTGAGATCAACAATTAATAAACTGAGAAGCTTTTGTAAGGCAAAGGACACAATCAACAAGACAAAAATGACAGCCCATGGATTGGGAAAAGATATTCACCAACCCTACATCTGACAGAGGGCTGATCTCAAAAATTTACAAAGAACTCAAGAAGCTAATCTCCAAAACTCCAAATAATCCAATTAAAAAGTGGGGTACAGAACTAAATAGACAATTCTCAATAGAGGTATTAAAATCCCTGAAAGACACATAAGAAAGTGTTCAACATCCTTAGCTGTAGGGGAAGCTGTAGCCATGCCTAGTTAGGGGCTGGCTACAGATGTGCCTGACCACGCTTGTGAGGGCGTGGTCAGGGTGATGTAGAGTGAGGCTTTCAGGGGACTGTGTTTCTCTTTCGGTTTCCCTTTTGATACTTGCTGGACAGACTGCTGCCACGCCGGCTGGCTAGGTCACTCTGTAAGTAAGGCTTTTCCCTATTAAATACCCTTGTATTTCTACCTGACTCCGTATTGGTAATTTCCCACTATACTTAGCCATTAGGGAAATGCAAATCAAAACAACTCTGAGATACCATCTTACACCTGTCAGAATGGCTAAAATCAAAAACACCAATGACAGTTTATGCTGGAGGGGATGTAGAAAAAGGGGAATACTCCTCCACTGCTGGTGGGAGTGCCAACTTGTACAGCCACTTTGGAAAACAGTATGGCGATTCCTCAGGAAAATGGGAATCAGTCTCCCATAAGATCCAGCAATTCCACTCCTAGGCATATACCCAAAAGAAGCACATCCATACAACAAGGACATCTGTTCAACGATGTTCATAGCAGCATTATTTGTAATAGCCAGAACCTGGAAACAACCTAGATGCCCCTTAACTGAAGAATGGATAGAGAAAATATGGTACATTTACACAATGGAGTACTAATGGGGGGGGGAGAGACAATGGAATCTTGAAATTCAAAGGCAAATGGATGGAACTAGAAGAAACCATTCTAAGTGAGGTAAACCAGTCACAAAAAGACAAACATGGTATGTACTCACTCATATGTGGATTTTAAACATAGAGTAAAGGATTACCAGCCTACAATCCATACTGCCAGAGAAGCTAGGAAACAAGGAGGACCCTAAGAGAGACAAACATGGTCCCCTGGAGAAGGGGAAAGGGACAAGATCTCCTGAGCAAATTGGGAGCATGGGGGGAGGGGAGAGGGAACTAGGAGAATGAGAAGGGGAGAACAGGAGGGGTGAGGAAGACATGATGGGGCAGGGAGGTTGAGTTGGGGGAAGAACAGAAGAGAGCAAGATAAGAGATAATATAATAGAGGGAGACATTATAGGTTTAAAGAGAAATCAGGCACTAGGGAAAAAGTCTGGAGAGCTACAAAGATGACACCAACTAAAATCTAAGCAACAGAGGAGAGGCTACCTTAAATGCCCTCTCCTGATAATGAGATTGATGACTAGTTCATATGACATCGTATAGCCTTCATCCAGCAGCTGGTGGAAGTAGAAGCAGACACCCACAGCTAATCCTTGAACTGAACTAAAATCCAGTTGCAGACAAGGAGGACAGATGAGCATTGGGGTCCATACCAGGCTGGTGAAACCCACAGAAACAGCTGACCTGAACAAGGGGGAGCTCTTGGTCCCCAGACTGAAAGCTGGGAAACCAGCATGGGACTGATCCAGACCCCCTGAATGTGGGTGTCAATGAGGAGACCTCAGAAATCTATGGGGCCCCTTGTAGTGGATCAGTACTTATTCCTAGATAGGAATGGACTCTGGAAGCCCATCCCACATGGAGGGATACTCCCTGAGCCTAGACACAAGGGGGTTGGCCTAGGCCCTATCCCAAAGGATATGACAGGCTTTGAAGACCCCCTACGGAAGACCTCACCCTCCCTGGGGAGGAGATGGGGTATGGGATAGGTAGGGTATTAGTTGGGAGAGGCAGGGGAGGAGAGGAGGGAGAGGAACCTGAGATTAACATGTAAAATAATCTTTCTAATTAAAAGAAAAAGTAAAAAGTACAGATATGTGATCCTAACTAAACACAAATCAAACAAAAAGTTAATTACCTCACATGCCCTGAATTCTAGTGAATTCATAGGCTATGTGGCTTAAAAACACCAAGACACTGAAACTGGACAGATGGCTTGGCTGTTAATGGCACTGGCTGCTCTTCTAGAGGACCTGGTTTCAATTCCCAGCACCCACGTGATGCATCACAGCCATTTGTATCTCCAGCACCAGGGACTCCAGCACCCTCTTCTGGCCTCCCCAGCAGTAGACACACGTGGTACACAGATAAAGATGTAGACAAAACACTCAAACACATAAAATAAAACCAAATATTTTAAAACATCAAGACATCATAGATATGAATATATTGTTGCTGCTATTGCTTTGTAACAGGGTCTCTTTAGCCCAGACTGCATTTGCTATGGAGCTGAGGTTGGCCTTGAACCTTTGATTCTCCCACCTCCACGCCCCTGACCCTGACCCCAAGTTCTGGGATTATAGTACAGAGACATTCGAGGATGATCCAGTTCCTAGCAGGTTATTCTGGAGAAAATAACTTCACTGTTATTAACCATGGGGGCCACACTGATTCCTGAGCTCATAGAACCGTAGATACAGGCACAAGAAATGTTTGTTGTCCTGTCCCCCTTTCCCTGCCCCAAAACTCTTCCAGTGAGAAATCAGGAAAGAATATTTAGAAAGAATACAGCTGCAACCAAGTTATGTTTTTTTATATTTTATAGACATTTCTTCAACATGTCCATTTACTCAGAGAACAAGTGTCAGTTTATCAGACAAATCAATGAGGAAGGACCCACCATGTAGAAACATAGACAAGACCACAAAGGTATGGAAGGCAAAGCAACTTTAGGCTTCACCCAGGGACTATGGCGAGCCAATCCCTGCAGTGGTTGATTTGCAGGGCCTTTGGAGTCCTCTCTATCATTTCATCTTCTTCTTTTTTGTTGCCTTTGATGAGGTGAAGTCAGTCTGACTCTTGGATGTCGTCCACAGATCATTTAAATTCAAAGAGACAAAGGTGGAGCTATAGCCAGCATCCAAAGCGCCTGGCTATGTTTGGGGGGAGGGTGGGGCTGTGACTAGCCACCACGGGGCAATGATCTCAAGTAGAGGGTCATAAGTGAACTAAAAACCCAGCAGATGGGTTTGCCGTGAATACATGTTTCTCTTATTGGTTTATGAATAAAGCTCTTTCAGCCAATTGATAGGCAGGATTTAGCCAGGCAGAAAATCCAAACAGGGATAGAGAAAGGAAGGAGGCAATGTTGGGGAGATGACATGTAGCTGCCAAGGAAGCAGGAACCTGGGCATCACCTATAAGCCAAAACCACATGGTGATACGCAGATTAGTAGAAATGGGTTAACAATTAAGAGAGAGCTAGCCTCTAAGAAGCCTGAGCCATTGGCCAAACAGTTTATAATTAATATAAGCCTCTGTGTGTTTATTTGGGACTAAATGGCTGCAGGACCATGTGGGACAGAAACTTGCGTCTACATGTTGGCTACAAGCCTCCTAGCCAACACCCCCAGATGACAAGTGCCTTCTCTTAGTTGCCAACACATATTCCTGGGCCTGTGACTGCATTCTCAGCTTAGGTTAAAAGGACATGCAATAAATGCCTTTAGGAGAACTCTTTCTAATTGTACATATATATATATATATAACTAAAGTGATAGCTTGCCCAGAGATTCCGGGGTGAGTTGGTAGTCAGAAGCGTGTCTCCCCTAGTGGGATGGCCAGCAAAAGACCTGAAGAATGCATGGCCTTTAAATTGGTCTTACTATAAATTTAAAAATGAAAATGCTCTCCAAGTCTTGCCATGCTTTGCCTGTGTCGCAGGTGTACCCCGCTGTAAACATCATGATTAGCATTTAATTTAAATAGAACAACACCTAAAATCCTACAAATGGGGCTGTGTTAATATTTTAAACATTTAAAAGACATTTTAACAAGTTTTATTTATGTGTATGTGTGCCTACATGTGAGTTTATGTATGCCATTTGTGTGCTGGTGCCCACAGAGGCCAGAAGGAGGTATTGGATCTCCTGCAACCAGAATTACAGGCAGTTGTGTGTCACTTAATGTGGGTGCTAAGAACTCAGATCCTCTGCAAGAGCTGTAAGCACGCTCCAACTCTGAGCCATCTCTCTAACCCCAATTTGAGTTTTTGTAATGGAAAAGGTCTGTGCCCCAGTTGTTGGGTAGAAAGATGGCAACTACTTCTTAGGTTGCATCAAATGATGCACAGAGAACAGGTTCAGTAGAAACTTCTCTTAACTAAGAATTCAGGAATGGTCTCTGCTCCTTTTTCAGAAAGATATTATTTCTAATAAATTGATAACAATGGTAAAGTCGTTTATACTGGAGTGTACATGGTTCCCTGAACATGAGCATTCATCTGCTAGATCTCTGTGATGCACGGTGACAGACTTTTATCTGAAGCCACTTGCTCTTGGGGGAGCCTCGTCTACCTTAGAGGTTAAAAATGGAACCAAGTTACACACCTCCAGTACCATATCTGGCCACTGCAGCCACAAGAACAAGGCTATTCCGAAAACCTTGAAGGAAACCAGAATAACAACTGACACTTGCATTGTCCCCAACTTAGTGAGAAGGTGACGGTGGGTACCACTGTGATTTATTGTGGCAGCATGGAAATAATCACACCTCCTCGGCACCACACAGTCACATGGAGACACTATAGCTAGAGGCTGCAGGCTTGAGCACCTAACCCTTCACCTCCAGCTATAAGCCAGCACAATCATAGCCTGATTGCAGATGACTCTGAAGTTTATCAGTACAAGAAATTATTTCATACAATATATTTCAATCATATTCTTTCCCCTCTCCTGGCACCCCTCAGATCTTCCCAACCTCCCTACCCACCTAACTTCATGTTTTTTTTTCTCCCTTAAAAAAAGAAAATCAAATGAACAAAACAAAAAACCCAATAAGACAAAAAGGAAACAACAAAACAAGATAAAACCAAAAGTCCACATAAACAACAGAACAACATGGAGTCCATTTGTGTTGCCCAGCTACCCCTGGGCACCAGCCCTGGAGCGTGGTTCATATATGTGGTAACACTCCATTGGAAAAAAGTGTCTTCCCCTTTCCCAGCAGGAAACAATTGCAAATAACTTCCTGATTAAGGGTGGGATTTCGTGTCTCCTCTTCTGCCTTCTCCATGCTGGAATTGTGTCTGCGTTGAACCTGTATGGGCCTTATGTATGACATCACAGTCTGTACTCAGAGTCCTGGTGTGGCTGGAAGACACCACTTTCTTGGAGTCACCCACCACCTCTGGCTCTTCCGCTATTTCTGCCTCCTCTTCCACACAGATCTCTGAGCCTTGAGGGGAGGTTGGTGAAGACATTCCACTTAGGGCCGAGTGCTCCCAAGTCCCTCCTCTCTGCACACTGTCCAGTGTGAGTCTCTGTGTTGATTACTATCTTATCAACAGGAAACTGCTTTGAAAGGCCCTGCCCTGCATCACCCATCTCAGGATGCGCCTTGCTCTGGTGGAGCCTGGCAAACCCTGACTGGCATGTCTGAATCAATGAAGACCCACCGCATTGGATTACCCACTTCCGAAATTTGCAGGACAGACTCGTCCTGGGTGTTATTTATGGATATCGATGATGCAGGAAGTGACTCCTCCGATGTCAGAGGCAGTCTCCATCACAGAAGCTGCTTCTCTGGTCATTACACACAGATGAGGAGGAGACTCCCCCAGTGGCCAGTAGCATATCGCTTTACAGTCACTTTATAAAACTGAGACGGAACAGAAAGGGGGGAGAAACCAGGGAATGGAAGGGAGCCCTTCACCCTCCAGTCTTGTTCAAGCCCCTTGACACATGAGCAGCAAGAACTCCAGAACAGTCGACAAGGCTCGAGGTCTGTCTCTCTGCCCAGATCAAAACCTACAATTTCTAGGACTCTCGCCAGAAGCCCCTGTGAATCCCCAGTGGGGACTGGTTTTGCTTTATGAGATGACAATCCCACCCAAGGCACATCTCAACTCATCAAAAGAAAGAAGGGGTTCTTAGATGAAAGAACCTCTGAGATGTAAACATTAACGTGCTTAATCTGTACCTCTCCCTTGAGGGGAGCCCACGCCCATGCCCGAGCATGTCCAATCCCTTTCCTGGGTGTCTCTTTCTGTTAATGGTATGCTTGTATCTAAGATTTATCCTTTATGTATATGAGTGTTTTTGCCTATTTATATTAAAGTGTATCGTGTGTAGCCCCGGTACCACAGAAACAGAGAAGGATCCTGGGCCTCCTGGCACTGAAAATAAAGAAGGTTATAAGCCACCATAGGTGGTGCTGGAAACTAACCCTGGGTCCTCTGCAAAAGGAGCAAGTGCTCTCAACCAGCATGCAATCTCTCAACCCCATATATCAAGAGGTTTTTACTAAACTGCATCTCTTCTTCACACTGGCTCATCCTGATTCCCCTGTGTGTGAAAACCAAAGATCTGGTTTTACTTGCATTGAGGACCCTAAAAAAGGAAAGGAACACTTTGGGCTGCCTACGGCTCCATTTCATTGCTGCTTGCAAAGCCACCCCAAGTCGCATCCCTCACAGCACTGAGAAAAGGCTCAGGAGGCGGGCCGATATTGTCCCTTGGTCCTGCCCCTGGATTCTGATATTTCAGGTAAAGCCTGGTGTTCCTGCGTAGGGTGACTGTGACAGCTCCTGAAACCTCAACACCCTGAAGACCCACCAGGGGAGCAGACAGAGTCTTGACACCACATGACACTTTAAATGACACTTAAATGACAGCAACATGCACTTTAAAACTATTCTAGCTGTGAACTGGAGGTCCCAGAAATGAAGCTACATCTGTGCAAAAGATTCTAGGAGGCTGACTAGTTGATTAGAGTTCTTGACCATGAACAGCTGGGATGCTGCAGGTCCAGAGTGAAGTTATCTTGGGGTGTCTTTGGTCCCTTTAACATCAATGTATTGCTAACCTCTGTGTTGGATCCCACAACATTTCAACTACTGATCAAAAGCCTTTGAATGTATTCATTTATCAGGGCTCTCCCTCCCACCAACCCAAAAGCTAAGAAGCCTTCAGACGGCACGGAGACCTGTCCCTTTAGATCTCCCCGCTTGGCTTTAAACTTCGTACTTGATGTTCCCACGGCCTTTCTTTGTTCTGTACCTATTTTAAAAATCACGAAACCACTTCCACTTTAGAATATGTTATCTGAGGAGCCTGAAACTGGGTTCCTGCCAGTGATAGCTCATATATGATTCTAGGATAAGCTCTCTTTTATTCCCTTTGAGGTGACAGCTGAGCTTTGCATTGATACAACTAACAATAACTGGGTTAGACGACACAAAGTTACTAATATCTGAAGTTTTGTGGCGTGCAAGATGGCAACTTAATATTGGCATGGGAAAGAAGAGATTGGCACAGACTGCAATAACATGCTTTCCACTGCAGGTTGACGCCCACTGCTGCAGTTCTAATGCTAATTCAAGTGAAATCTCATCTCACTAGCAAAGTTATCTTCGGAAAATTCTGACTACTGAATTCTTGCTCGAAACTCAAACTGTGTCCAATTTTTGCATATGACTGATAAATCGACATATGTCAGGCATTTAAGACAATTACCTATGTTAAGATTGTGTGTTCGTGACTTGACATCAATCATTCCATTCTAATTCACATATAATCTCACTTCTAGTGGTAAAAGTGGGTTGGTAGCTCGCCATATGGAACTTGGCTTTTCAGAAGTTGTATAGCCTTGTGGGCCCAACACTTGTCTGGCTATCCAACCTCAAGTCCCTGGCAAAAATGAGGTATGTATATAGGTTTAAAAAAGAAATAGAAACACCAGTGTTATGTTCCACAATCAATACAAAACATAGTTGATTAAATCACACTATATTTAGGTATTAGAAAAATGTTACACTAAGGTTTCCCTAGGGTGTATTTTGTAATAAGGGTAATATAGATAACTTTTTAATTTTTTATCATTATTAGAAACAATTTGAATTAAAATATATTTCACATTTTGCCAGGCGGTGGTTGTTCATGACTTTAAACCCAGCCCTCAGGAGGCAGAGGCAGGCGGATCTCTGTGAGTTTGAGGCCAGCCTGGTCTACAAAGCTATACAGAGAAACCCTGTCTCAAACACACACACACACACACACACACACACACACACACACACACTATATTTTGTTTCTAAAATGGGTTTTTAAGGAAGGAATGACCCAAATTTAACCCTTCCATATAAAATGAAGCCTCGTTCTTCTAACCTGAGAAGAACAGCCTTTGCTATGGGAGGGGGATGCTGTGCACTCAGGCTTCCCTTCCCACTCTTCCCCTCTATTTAGGGACTGTGCATTTGCAGGTCAAAACTATTTTTACGGCCTAGTGAGGTGTGCAGCTTTTTTATTGCTCTCTTTGAAGTGTAAGCTGAGTTACTATTAGTAGAAACAAAACTTTAAAATCTAAGGTAGAGACAACAGGGTTGGGGGCGGGTGTCATCAAAGAGCCAGAAACAGCTGCACTTCTGGGTATTGAGCTGACTTCTCTGGTCATGTGCACTTAGGTAGTATTGAGTTGCCTGGTGCTCAGAAATGAAATGCTGGAAGGAAAAATTACTCCTAGTCTCTACACCAGAATGGCTTTTACAACATACACATATTTAGTTTTTAGTATCTGCAGCCCTTCCATCTTTACCTGTTATCACAAAGCACAAAAGTGATCTCAAGCATTTTAAAGTCTTCAGAGCTACTCTCATTTAGAAGTGATTTGCCTGCATGTATGTTTGTGTACAACCCATGTGTACCTGGGGCCCATGGAGGCCAAAATAGGGCATCAGATCCCCTACAACTGGACTTATAGACAGTTGTACATTGCCATGCAGTGCTATGAATCAAACCCAGATCTTCTGGAAGAGCAGACGGTGGTCTTAATCTCTGAGTCATTTCACCAGTCCCAAGCCCTTTTGTAGAGACAGGATCTCACTGTGTAGCTCTGGCTGCCCTGGAACTCACTATATAGACCAGGTTTACCTCTGTCTCCCAGAGTTCTATCTGCCTCTGGCTCTGGAGAGCTGGGATTCCAGGGGTATGCCACCCCTTTTAATAATGTTGCTATCTCCCAATTTAGCTGTGGGTAATATATTTACACCCGATATATTTTGTTTCATTTATGCAATTGGTATTTGAGTGCCAGGGTTTGATGGAAATGATGGAAATATATAAATCAAGGCTGAACTTGAGCCACTCAACACAATGAACACAGTGTAACCAGAGAAGATAAAACACGAGAAACAAAAAGACCCTTGCCTCACAAAGCTGAAGGAGCCGGAAGAGCACACGTGAAACACAGATGGGGCAGAGGTGCCCTGGTGTGCACTCCCCCACTCTCTCCAGATGCCAGAGTGCTGTGTGGATCAACAATACTCATGGAATAGTAAACTGTATCTTCATGGCCACCTTGCAACCCTGTCAGTGTGTGGTGGGGTTAACCAAAGAAAAGGAAAAGATGGGGAGAGGAGAATGAGAGGAAGGGAATGGAAAACTGAAGAACACGCAGAAGAAAGGCAGCCACTGGCCACTCAAACGGCAAGGAAGGGAGGGTTCTAGAAGAGGAGACAGGGCAAGCTACAGTCACGGGCTGCTCTAGGAGGTCCCTTCAAAGACACTGTCTTCAAAACAGGAGTTGGCAGGCAAGAGAATGACACTGGGTGATAGCAAATAAGAATGTATTTTTATAATATTTTCTGCCTACAGGGTACTGCAACAACAAACATATATGTACACATTACGGCTCCAAAGTCTAGGCTCCTAAACTGATGAGAAGAAATAAGCTAAGCCCGGTGTAGTGACACACGTCTGCAACCCAGCTTAGCATAGAGACAGGAGGATTCTCAGTTAAAGGCCAACATCAGCTACATAGTAAATTCCACACTTGCTGGGCTACATGAGACCCTGTCTCAAAAGAAAACAAAGAGGGGCATTAATTCTTAATCTAAAATGTGACTAAGGAAGCTTTACTTGGCCAGTTAACTACACGCGCCCTTCTCAAAGTAGGAAAATGGTAGTGGCTTTTTCCAGCAGCAAGTCCGTGATCTCCACTCACTAGACTTTCAATGCCCTTTACCAGCGTGTCTGCAGTAGACCCAGGCTTACACAAAAGGGGTGGCCTCCAGCTGTATAAGGTCATCACGGGAAAATACTTTCAGAATAGATCCAGTTTTCTGCAAAACAGTGATCTTGTCTAACCTATAAACAATGGCTTGTCCCCTCTCCTTCTTGAGCATATAACTAAAAAAATTCACAGCAGAGTTGGAAAATCCAGAGCTGTGTGTATACTCACACGTGACAAATAGCAAGGGGATCTGTTAGCAAATCTGTATTTGAATTGACAAAATTCCTACAAACCAAATTAGTCATCAACACCCCCCCCCCAAAAAAAGAAGGCACTCCAGTACTGACTGACAGATCTTGTTTCGGGTCATGGGAGGGTGTCTGTGTGTCTCCAACCCTGGACTGACTCACTTCTGTCACCAGGACTCTGTGCTTTCAGACCCCAGGCACTGCTTCTTAACACACTGCAGAGGACTTTCCCAGCAACCTGCTAACCCTGCCGAGAACAGGGAGCCTTCAAAACTCTTCATATGCTTATGTTTCCTGGCTCAATGTCACAAAATAGAGACAGCAAAAATAATACACAAGCAACAAACCCTAACACTGCAATTCATTCTCATCTAGGGTTCTTTGTTTCTATCCAGACATATCCAGCCACTCACCCATCATGGAAAATACTAAACCAGTTGAAGCAACCCCAGTGAAACTCATAGGTGTATCACACACACACACACACACACACACACACACCAGTGAGACTCATAGTTGTGTCACACACACCAACCCCAGTGAAACTCATAGGTGTGTCACACACACACACACACACACACACACACACCAGTGAGACTCATAGGTGTGTCACACACACCAACCCCAGTGAAACTCATAGGTGTGTCTCACACACACACACACACACACACACACACACACACACACACGATATGATAGTAGCGGGGGCCTTGCTGAGATGAGAATCCACAGAAGGAAGGGAATAGGAGAAGCCATGGTGGTGGGGGGGGTGAATATGACCAACAGACACTATATACATGCATGAAATAGTTACAAAAGGCCTGTCCTTATACATAATTCACATATGCTACTATAAGACATTTTTTAAAGTAAGAATTCTATTTTGTGGAGAGATAAGGACCTAACAGAACTTTCTCATGGCCACTGGAACAGCACTGCCCATATCCCCTGTCCAGGAGTTGTCACACAAACATGCAATTAAACTCATCCCTCAGGCGGCATTAGGCTGACAGGAGAGTGTCACCCCACAGCCACCAGTGCAGCAAATAAGCCTGACACCTCTACTCAGGCAGGGTACTTAGGTCACGCCCATCTGCCTAACTGTCCATCCTCATCAGCAAGGGCACCAAGTTCAAGAGCAGGAGGGTGGATAGTCCCCTCTGCGGCAGGGCAGAATTATGGAAATCCCCTTGCTAAAGCCACTGATGGAGAGACCGGATGCACCAGCCTGCCCTAACCATTTCAGCAGCCTTTGTCTTCTTGCCCTCTCACCCCACAACCATCGTCTGCTCCTGCTGGTGACACAGGAGACAAGTGGGAGACACTAAGGCTGTATGGGAGAAGCATGGGGGCGCAAACCTGTCTCCGCTTTGGCGTGGTCCTCAGGAGTTACTTCCCCATGGCCTATTCACCGGCAAGGCCGTGGCCCCTACCAGATCCCTTAGCATGCAGTTTCTCCAGTGTCCAAAGTTATAAATGGAAACTCCACTAAATGGGTAAGGTGCTAATGACTGGCTTTCTCTCTCTTCTTTTCTAGAATCTAGGACTTTGGTGACCTTTAGCAACCTTGCTTAGTCTTCAGTTCTCTGTACCCAGAAACCTGAAGCGTCAAAGCTTCAAGAACTGACCCTAGGAGGTTGTGGTCCACTGTGACAATCAGTCTATGTCAGAATGTCTAAATTCCCTGATCTCCTGACCTGTCATTTTAGTTACCACAGACAGTGAGTATCACAGATTCATTTTTCTAAGATGTCTAAAATACTTTGAAATTGCCGTATATATTTCTACTCACAAACATACTTATTTATGGTTTCTATAATAACAACAATTGCCACCTGAGTTTGTGCTCATGCCTTTATAACCCTAAACTTGAAGGAAGGTGATGCCAGCAAGACTGAGGGACAGGAAGTACTTGCTTCTTCATCCTCACACTGATCTGGGACTCAATAAACATATCCACTCCTTCCTGTGGAAAAAAGAGCCAAGTAAGAGTCTCCTGCACCCTGAGAAACCATGAAACCTGATGAACCAAAGGAAGCAAGAAAATCCACAGTGCTTGCTTGTCATGGCCCACCAAACACAACCCTTAGTCCCCTTCTGACCTACAAGAAAAACTTCCATTTCCCTTCTGCCCCATGGGGACAGAGAAGGGGGACTCATGTGTGTGTTGGACGGGTGATTTTTCCAGGGGCTAACCAAAGTGCTGGCTTCTGTCACATCTAACACAGTAAGAAGTCCAAAGGCCTGGGGGAAACTGTTGGTCCAGAAGCCTCCTGTAATCCTCCTGACAGACACTAGGGGGAGTAAGAGACTAGATGCTTGGGTCAGGGGGATGGGTCCGTTTCTAGCTAATAATTTACAGATGTCCAGTGAAGGGTATCCACTATGGTCTCAGGAGCTCTAGCTGAATAGAGAAAGTCTTCCTGTATAAGAACCAAACCTTCAAATCCCTCTGGGGGTGGGGGGTGGGGTCATGGACTGTTTTTCAAGTGTGAAGGGGTCATCATGAAAGTTACAAAGTACATAAAGAAATAGGGAGAGACATGACCCAATCAAAATGAATTGATATATACAAAACCAGACATGAATACTCAAGAAACAGATATCAACCACCTGATAAAGGCACAAAACCACCAACGGAAAGCTGTTTAATGAGATTAGGAAAACATGAATTAAATGAAGAAATCAAAAAGATTTAAAACTATAGAAACAAGAAGGGCCTACAATTGAGTCAGAAAGTCCACTGGAGATGTCCCATGGCAGACTTAGTCAAGGCTGTGCCAGGGTGAGCTCAAAACAGTGTGTATGCAATTATCCAGCCAAAGGAGGGGCGGGGGAGAGAAGGAAGGAAGGAAGGATGGAAGGAAGGAAGGAAGGAAGGAAGGAAGGAAGGAAGGAAGGAAGGAAGGAAGGAAGGAAGGAAGGAAGGAAAGCAAAAACCTCAAAGCTCAGTGAGACACCATCAACTGGATGAATGGATGCAACACTCAAAGGCTTTTGGCAGAATTTGCCAATATACCCAAGGGTAAAAAGAAGTAAAGCTTGCCTGCTAAAGTAAGGAATAAGGTAAGCATACTTATGCTCGCCAACTGTATTCAAATGGTACCAGAAATCCTAGCTACAGAAATTAGGGGAAAAAAAGCAAAGAAATATCCAACTCAGAAAGGAAGTAGTGAGGTTGGCTTTATTTATTGATTACATTATCTCTGATGTTGAACACCTTAAAGCTGGGGCTGGAAAGATGGTTCAATGGGTAGTAGACCTATCATGAAAGCATAGGGACCTGAGTTCAGATTCCAGACATGCTCAGAAAAGCCAGGAGACATGGACAACCCCATCACAGGACCTTGTTAGTCAGCCAGTTTAGCCAACTGGTGAGAACTAGTTTCAGTCAGAGACCTTTCTCAACAAATAAGGTGGACAATCATAGGGAAGGACATGAATGTTAACCTCTGACCTCCCTCCCCCACCACACACACACACACACACACACTGAACAACAACAATGAAAACAAATCCCAGTGGCTTCCAGGGTTTCTGGGACACAGAGAGGTGAGGATTCTCCAGACGTGGTGGGACCTTCAGGGCAGTGACCCTACTCTGTCTAATATTACCATGGTGCCATGCATGTGTCCAGGTCACAGACTGTACACCAGAGTCAGCCCCAATATAAACAATGAGCCTTATATGATGCGGGCTCATCGACAGTTAACAGGTGTGTCACATTAGTAAAAGACAGTGGAGATGAACAGAGATACACACAATACCTGGGGTACGGAGGAAACACTTTGCTTCCTGTTCTGTTTTGCTGTAAACCTAAAGTGCTCTATAACCCAGATATGTTCTGTTATTAAGGAAGGAAAGAATTTGGAGATCAGAAAATAGAAAAGACATTTTCTAAATAAAACATACCACATGTTACTGACAGACAGACATATGGACCAATGAAACAGGATCCTGAGCTTCTCGCAGTCCCACACTTAGGTAGTTAAATGATCTTTGACAAGGATGTCAAGGGACAGTCTAGTCTCGTCAACAAATAGCATTTGTAAAACCAGATGGCCACAAGCTAAGAATGAAGTCAGGTTCTTATTTTACACTATGCCCACCCGGCAACTCCAGTCAGTAGAGATAACCCGAAAGCTACAACACTCCCAGAAGAAATGTAATCTTGACAAGTTTAATATACGTATCCCCAAAACCCAAACAAAAATCAAAATTGGACAAGTTAGACAACATCAAATTAAAGAGTTGCTTCCAGAAGCTGGAGAGATGGTTCAATGGGTAAAATGTTTGCTGCCAAAGTATGAGGAGGCGAGTTCAGCATAAAGTGCCCAGGTAAAAAGCTGGGCCTGGCTATGCTCAAGCCTGTTACTGCAGTGCAGTGTGGGATGGAGACAGGCGATCTCTGGGTGCTTGCTGGTGCCAGTCTAGATTGAGGTATAGATAGAGACCCTGTCTCAATGGAGTGAAGCAAAGGACACTTGAGATTTTCCTCTAGCCTCTACTCATATGCACAGGTACATACAAGCACACACACACACACACACAGAGAGAGAGAGAGAGAGAGAGAGAGAGAGAGAGAGAGAGAGAGAGGGGGAGGCTAGCTACATGAAGGAAATAGCTGACAGAAAGAAAAGCAATTTACAGCAGGAAAGAAAACAGCCTCAAATCATATGCTTGATAAATAGTTAATAACCAGTCTAGATAAGAAAATCAATGGCAAAAGATTTTAATGGGCAAAAGAATTAAATAGCTCTGTAGAGCAGACATGCAAGTGAACAAAATGTTTTGTTTTGTTTGTTTTATTTTAAGACAGGCTCTTGTACATGTGGGCCAGGCTAGCCTCTTTATACAGTGCCGGGGCTCAAACCTAGGGCTTTGTCATGCTATGAAAACACTCTACCAACTGAGAAATAACCCAGCTAAATGGACATACTCAACATCACTATCAAGGAATCCCAAATCAAAACCACAATGACTGTTCCACATTCTTCCCTTGGGAAAGCGGTCATCAAATAGCAGAAAATAAGTATTGGTGAGGATAAGGGGTTTCCGAGCCTGTGGGAGTATAAATGACAGAGCTGAGGAAAAGAGAAGGACATGATAGAGCAGCCTCACTTCTGTATGTTGATTCAGAAAACTCAGAATCTCAAAGAAGCAAGAAGTGTGGGCACTAACATGGTCATGGCAGCACTCCTCACAACCATCCCATTAGGTGGGAAGAACCACAAATGCCCACTAATAAATGTATTAGGGGAAAGGAGGCACATACATGAAACGGTATCTACCGAACTTTACAAAGAGAAAAGCCTGTCACACACTACCCTATGGATGACCTTTGAGGATGTAACACAGGGTGAGTGAGTTTCCATATACGGGACATCTAATGTGGTCAAATGCACACAAGAGAAAGCTGAGTGGTAATATCCAGGCTCTGAGGTCATGGTGGAAGTAGAGGACATGCTGATTGGTAGGTACAGAGTTCCAGCCTTGCAAGATGAGACATTTCAGACATCTGCCATGGAGCAATGCCCACATAACAATGTCTACGTAACAATGCCCACATAACAATGTCTACGTAACCCACAATGTTGAACCACACACTCAACAATTAACAGGTTAGATTTCATATTATGTGTCTGTAACACAAGTTAAAAACACATTAAATGTCTAAGCAGGACAATCATCTAAAAATGATGGTACCTCTATTAAATGATATACAGGAAAGCCATCTAAAATATTTCTATAGTTCTATGGTGAAGATTTGGGTGTACATTCGCAACACATTGATACATTGCAGGCTGAGCCAATCATGTTATGAAATAATATGCATAATAAAAAATAATTTATGAAAAGGGAACATTTTATTGTCCTGTACAAAGCAGAGCTTAGAGCAAAGTAGGCAGTCAATAAATACATACAAATTTTCCTTCTAGTCCTGGGAATGAACTGAACCCAAGGCCTGAGCACACTACACAAGTGCTGTAGCTGTGTGTGTGTGTGTGTGTGTGTGTGTGTGTGTGTGTGTGTGTGTGTGTGTGTGTATAGTGTAGTATATTTCTACACAAGGGCTCAGCATGTATCTCAGGTTACCCTGACCTCACTACGCAGCCCAGACTGTCAGCCCAGACTGTCCTGCCTTAACCTCCTGAGCACTCAATGACAAGGATACACCACTGTGCTAGCAATGCTTTTAACTTCATGGGAGACTCATTTATATTCAAACAAAAAAATCTTAAGTTTTCCCACTACTCTACTGATGTATGCTGGATTTACCATGCTTAATTTATTAAATCTTTGTGGTTAAAATTCTATTTATAGCTTCATTTGGTGATGGGTTGGGCTTTAACCCATCTTAACCCAGCTTTAACAAAGATAGTCCCTCTGATACTGTCCTCTGGATTCAGGATTGTCCAGACTACTATATGAAGAGAATTTTTCTCACTCAGTGATAGCTAGAGAATAGTAAGCAACTCTGTTGAGCAGACTGCGATGACTAATTCAGGACAAAGAGTGACAAGCAAGAGAGGTCAGGGCACACTGCCTTTTAGGATGGAGAATCCAATATATGACTTACTTTCTTCAAAGAAATGTGTGTGTCAGGATGGCTACCTCTGAGCCTAGAGGGCTGGTGCTATTTGTAAGAGAGTGATTAAGACAGTGATAGGGTTAGGGTGGGAGAAACCTCAAGTCAGAGATATGGCATCTATTTTTGTCACCAGTACTGTGCTCTCAGGAAAATGCTGACTGCTCGTTCTCTCAATTCTGAAAGGAAACAGATGATAAGACAACTACTACTTTAGATCCCAAATTCCAAAACTACCCCTAAAAGTCATACCCAGCTAACATGAAGATGTATTCCAACACAGTTAGCTGGCAAACTTTATGTTTTTGTTAGACACACCACTTTTCAGATTCAGTTGCTATTTTTGCTTGTATTCTGTATTTCCTCAAACTCAATGGCACACATTTAGGTCTGGCTCCTATGTAAGATCAGCTCTTATTACCTTCCTGTTGTAAAGCTTGTCAGGAGTGTTTAACATTATATCCGGTAAGGACCACGCCAACTAAGAGGCACACAAGCCTGCAGGAGTACACACAACAGCTGCCTGTGACTCAGGAGTCCTGAGTAACTCAGAGAGTACAGCTGAGTTCCTGTCCTGTCAAAAAATACTGATTAGCATAATAGCACTGAACAGCTGCCCCAGAAAAACCGACATTATTACAAAATAACAGCCTTTACAACATTAATTAAACAAAATTATTTAAAATTACCCTCATGAAATGGATTTTTAGGCCTGCTCAAATCAAGAGCCAAATGTCACTGTCTGATCCAACACCTTCCAGAAACGAACACCAAGGTGAGACCTTGGAACATGCTCAACAAACATCCATACCTATTAAAGATAATCTTTTTGGTGGCATGTCAAATGTAACAAGCTCAGAAACAATCCATCCTATAGGAATATCTAAGCGATAATATTTTAAAAGTGAAATCCAGCTAGATCTTTTATCTCAAACAGATGTTGTAATTTAGTCTGAGGAAATAGAAATGAAGGAGAGGACTCTTCCACTCAGAACTCAGCAGAATTTTCTAGTAATTATACACATAAAAATTTATCTTGTTCTTTTTAAATTTTAATCATTCATTTTACATACCAACCACAGTTTACTCTCCCTCCCTTTCTCCCACCCCCCATCTCCTCCTACCCCACTCCCATCCACTCCCCAGAAAGGGTAAGGCCTCCCATGGGAAGTCGATGAAGCCTTGTTCTTAAAGAATCTTAGACATATTAAATTTAACATTTCCTACCAACTTCCAAACTGTTCAGCCAGCTGTCCCCTTTCTCCCTGACTCTTTCCCCAGAAATATCCCCATTATCTCAGTATCTCTTCCAGAAATTCTTTTTATCTCCTTTTAACCTAAAATCTGCCCCCCTCTCATGCCCAGTCCTTCAAAATTCTTTACAAAACCAACTTTCACTACATTTTATCTAACTATATTTCCAGTTTAATTCCACCAATTCACAATGGGCTACGTCTTGCTCACTGAATAATCATAACGGAAGTGTCTGTTCCTTTTTGACAGTAACTGTATTTGCTTCCCATTGTCATTATAGCGAAGCCAAAGTTACCAAAGTCTACAGAGATGTGGCCTGCCTTCCCTCCTCTCCTTTGCTAGGCCATCCCGGTTACAATGGTGGCCTGAAGACATCAGCAGTGTGAGTGTACATGTCCTAGAACAGGACAAAGATGCCCCAGGTTTAGCCTGGCCACCCTTCACTCCCGAGTCACTCTCCACCAACTGCTCACACACCTCACTCTTTTTCAGCCAAGTTTCCTCTCAAATTCTGCCTTGGAGAGAAGTTTCCAGAGGGTGAGCTATCCAAATGAAGCCTGCCTTCATCATCGTCTCCCTTCAGACATTCATGGCCCTTGTCAGGCCATGAAATGATCGCATCAGGGCATTAATGTGTTGACTTTTAATAGCTCTTCCCTGGCATCACAGCTGCACAGGCACAGGTTTTGACTCTGAGCTATTATACTCGTGGCTAGAAGACACTTTGCCAAAACTCAGGACTGCTCCCCAAATGAAGAGTGAGTGAATGACCAAATGAACGAGTATGTATCCTTCTTGCTTTCTGTGAGCAATGACCACAGCAAACATCTTGCCTTGACTCTCCATCACAGCTAATCTGATGTCTGAATATGACACATACATGCAAAAATGTTGTTGAACAAGGGTTTACGAAGAGAATTCAGAATGTCCAATGTGTTTTTAAATGTCCAAATAATTTAGATGTGAAAATAATGGTACAAATTACTCCCTTTCTTTCTTGTATGAAGGATGCTCATAGAAGACCAAGGGTCTACCTGTGGCCATCGATGCCACCCAGGACATGCCACCCAGGACATGCCCCACCTCATACAAACGCTATCTGAGCAATGACTCATTGAAACTTTAGCCTACACCATTTTACTTAGCCATGGTCACAAACTCTTACCTCTTGCTTATTGTGCACATGATGGCTTGTGCACAGGTTGGGAGAAATTGAAAGCAGCGTCACTGGCTAACCTGCTGAGAGGCAATAAACAGATGTCCTAAGAGAGCATTGCTGGCCTCCAGTAGAACAGGAAGCGGAACTGCACCCCAAAGCCTTTGTATTTCCATGTGAATCCTCACAGTTCACATGCAAGTTTTATTTTCTATGAAAAAAAAAAAAAAACCAAGAATCTCCAAACCTAGCAACAAAGTTGAGGCCACCTGAAGAGCTACGGTAAGAACACCTGCTGTCATTGCTGAACACATTACTCAAGCTTCTCTCTGTCTGTTTTGAGGAAAACAAGACCTTCCTTTTTACCACCAATGGAAAAAAAAAAAAAAAACAGGAGTACTAGAGCATCTAATAACTACAGTTTTCCTTGCTTATCCATTTAGTGTGTGGGGCTGGAAAATGTATTTGGGTATCCCAAACATGCCACTATGCTGGGGACACACCATACCAGAGGCGGACTCTTGGCTGGGGACCTTTGAGTTAACAGGACTGTGGCTCCTGAAGGTCTGGCTACAAGTGTGGAGGAGAAGAGAGCTGGCTTCATCTTTACCTGTCAATCTCAGAATCTGCTTCCCTGGAGCCACTAGAGCATGTGGTACTGAAGCCACATACATCCAAGGAAGGTCAAGCTCACTTTACTGTCAGTGACACCAGTGCTCCCAAATCACTCCTGCCAGCCCCTCAACAAGGGGAACAGGAAAGAAGTTTTCACCTGACCCGAAGAAACATGGCCTGTTTTAGCAATTATTGGTGAATCCCACTGTGTCCTCCACAAGACCTTTAGCAAAACAGGGAGAACAGATGCATCACTGTAGAAGTTCAAAGTAGCCAAGAAAACATATTGGAACCTTAAAATGGACAGTGTGAGAATTGAAGATGCTTTACCCTACCTGGTCATGTGGAGAGGCATCTACTGGAGTTACAAGTATCTACCTACTCCCCTGTGGCTTCTCTGAACTGCTATGCCACCAGAGAACACACCATACATTATACATATATAAACTTTTAGGCAATTCTACCTCCTTGGATGTATCCCTAAAAACCAGAACTATGAACGTTTTCACCTGGTAGGACATAAGTGTTGGCCTCAGTCTACACCTGTACAGGCTGGAAGCTAGAATTGTTCACCTTCTAGCACAATAAGTTATAAGGAAATCAGAGTTTCCTGAGAAAACTTAAGGCAAACCTCAGTGAAAGCAGAAACACTTAGAACATAAAGCTTAGCTAATCACAGGGTGGTTGGCAGTTCTGCACAGAAAAAGTCCATCCACCAACCAAGGAGATGACAAGAGAGGGTGTCCTGGGACAGGGAGAGCGCTCAATCTACAGAGTATGAGTGGCTATAAAGAGACAACCTGCTGCCCCATGAGTGGTTGTGTCTAGTGAGAGTCTGTGGCTACGGACTGACAGAAAGAAGTCTTGATGGTTAAGAGAACAGAGAGCTAAAGGTGTGGCTCAATGGTAGGCTGCACACTTGGCTTATGTGCAACCCTGAGTCCCATGTCCAGCCTCAGAAAAAGAAAACAGCAACACAGGAGATGTAATAGAGATAACAAATGTGTGTGCGAGGGGAGGGGCATGTCTGATCACCTATTCTTGACATTTTCAATTAAAATCGAGAACATCAAAATCTGCAGGCACCCCTGCAGTCTGCAAGACAGGGAAATGCCCAGCATTCCATTAAAATTTTTAAATCCCACAGACCAAAGGAAAGAGAAACATAAATGACAGCAGGTTTCACCCTGCTCGGGTGAAAACTAGCAGACTACCGTGGTGAAGAATCATTTGACCACCTTAGAAGAAAGACCCAGACTGCAGGAATCTGCCTGAAGACAAGTGTTCAACAATGCCCATGTGCGACACAGGAAGTGAGACTCGAGAGACAACAGGAAGAGAAGGAAGGGAGGCTGGAGAGATGGCCCAGCATCACCAAGCCTGACAACCTGAGTCTACCACTGCAAACACATGGTGGAGGGAGAGGACAGGCTCCCACAAGCTGTCCTCGGACCTCCACACTTGCATGCACCATGACACAGGCAGGCAGGCACGCACGCATGAACACATGCACACATGCACGCATGCACCACACACAGGGTAGGAGTGGGGGTGGGGTGGGGGAGCAGAAGGGAAAAAGGAAACAAAGCCGCTCTTGGTCCTCCACTACCTTAGGATTCTTCTGGAATTCTACTCACAGCTGTAAACAGCACTTAGGCAAATTTTAACTGAGTAGAATATGTCGTTAAGAAGGACAGCTGAAATAATCAACTGGCACCACAATAACTGAGGACAAGGTCACAAGGACATGCAAGATGCAACTCTAGCAGGACCACTGACACCCCCATGCATTAGAGCAGACGGTCCCAGTTGGACAACTGAAAGAAGCTGTCAGCTGCCGTTCATCCTCCAGGATGTGCTGCCACAGGTTCGGTGTCTCCCTACCGCTTACACAAATGAGCCACTCGAACCCAACAACGACGGGGAAATCTTAAGTTACTTTACCTGCCCCAAATTCTGCAGTTCACTTTACAAGAATCAAACAGTAACCCCCTAGTCCCAGTCCCAGTCCCAGTCACATAGGAATCAATATTCTCATGGAATTGTTAAGTTCCTGTGGCAGAATCTAAAATCTAACACTGTCAGGAACACAAGGCCAGACTTGGTCTTAAATCCATTCAGCAATGAAGCCAGAGCAAAGAATTCAGCAAGGCACCAGAAACAGGAAATAGATAAACATATCTCTCTCTCTCTCTCTCTCTCTCTCTCTCTCTCTCTCTCTCTCTCTCTCTCACACACACACACACACACACACACACACACACACACACAGGAACACACACAAACTTGTACTCACAGACACACATCAACACACACACAGGCATGTACAGACACAGTTTCTTGATAAATGTGTACTCACAAAACAGAGAAATAGCCACCAGCACATTAGCTGCTTAAATGTTAGAAAGCAGCTGAGGTGAGGAGGAAGGCAAGAGGATGGAGCAGGGGAGGTGGGGGAGGCACCACATGTCCATAACTCCTAACAAGAGAAAGAGCCCGTGGCTCTCAATGTATGAGTCCTTAGTGCTGTGGAGGCTGTAGAGACACCATCCCTACCTTTCCATGCATCCCTTCTGTGAAATCACATCTCCAGGCTGTCCATGAATGCGTAACAGGTCAAACTGCATCAATATCCATGGGCTAAGGTAACTAATTCTTAGTAATTACACACTGCTTTGGTGATGACACTTCAAAGATTAAGTGTTCAGACAAGAAACATGACCCAGGATGGCTCTGCTAACCTGTCTACGTGGCACTGGGCAGTGTGAAACCAAAGACAAAGTTTCAGAGACCTAGGAGGGAGCTTCCTATTTGAAGAAACCCTACACTCCTACTTTGGTTTGTCCCGATGCTAAAACACACCCTCAGAAATACATGGTGTTTATGACCTTGCTACCTCTTACAATACCTCATGACTTTGGGAACTGAGGAGATGGCTCACTGGTAAATTGCTTGCCATGATGACCTGAGCTTGGTCACCAGAATATGCATAAAAAAGACAGAGTTGCCAGTGCTTATAATTCCAGTGTTGAAGCACAAGAGACTGACAGATTCCCCAGGGCTTACTGGTCAACCAGGCTGGCACATGGGAACAGTTTCAGGCTAATGAGAAGCCCTGTTTCAAACCACAAGGTAGACAGATCCTTAGTAATTACACCCAAGGTTGTCTATGTACCCACACACATGACACATGTCAGTAAAGTGGTTCCCACTGTGAGGGTCCTTAGAGGGTCTCTGCCAGAAGCAGTGGACATAAGGTGGCCCATACCCCACCATCACTATCTGAGAGGTAATCCCAGGACAGGTCAAAAGGAGAATCTGACCCAGGGGCCAGTTTGCCTCTTTCAGTGATAGAAGACACACTGTCTCCATGTCTCCATTTTAAAAATATGAGTTACAATGTGCATGACTATGGATGGGGG
Organism: Cricetulus griseus; assembly: GCF_003668045.3. Lineage (NCBI taxonomy): Eukaryota > Metazoa > Chordata > Mammalia > Rodentia > Cricetidae > Cricetulus > Cricetulus griseus. The sequence continues at coordinate 5,618,100 of NC_048598.1, read as the reverse complement.
AATTACTACTGGTGTGCTTAAAGTGGCATCCAGTGCCATGATAAAGAACATGAGCAAAAGCAACTTGAAGAAGAAAGAAAGGGTTTACTTTAGCTTATAGTTATAGTTCATCATGAAGAGAAGTGAGGTCAGGAACTCAAGGAGGAACTGGGGGCAGGATAACTGTTGCTGGCAGCCAGCACCTCCAGAGTGTGGGGGTTTGTTTAATTTGAGTTCTATACTGTAGTACATTGTAGTATACTGTATTATACTGTTTTCCTCAAAAAAACTGTGGCTTTATAAACACTGCGATCTGGTGCCTCAGAGACCTTCAATAACTGAAGCCTGAAGCCTGCCTGACACTACATCCGCAACCTGGCAATTCCCACACTCTTCCTGGTTTGAACTAAAAGGAACATTGTCTTTTAATTTGGGGGGATTAAGTCAGACAGGGTATGGTTTTCTCTTGCCCATTGCACACTTAACTGGTCCATGGGTAATCTCTACCTCACTCCCCTTCCAAATATACCCAGAATCTGACCATGTCATGAGTGATATCCCTACTACAAACGTCTCCAGACAGTTATTCTGCTCCTGCTGACTGGAAGGTGTGCTAAGGCAAAGGCTGGGGGCGGGGGACTGTTGGAACACAAGCAGAGCAAGCAGAGACACCACAGACTCTACGTGTTTAACTTGTGAAGCTGGACATGGCCCAGTCCCTGAGATGGGCAGTTTTAATTGCCAACCTCATACAATAGAGAGTCACCCGAAAAGACAGTCTCGGTGACAGATTATCAAGGTCATATTAGCCTATGGCATGTCTAGGGGAGACTGTCTCTGTCCTGATGGGAGAAGAGCCAGTCTGAAGGCAGCAGACACAGTCCCCAGACTGTGGGAAAGCCTGCTGAGAGAATTGCATTCTGCCTGATTGCTTTCTGCCCTTGCCTGGCGATGAGGTGTGAGCAGCTGCTTCAGCCGCTGCTGTGGCCCCCCCACAGGGATGGACTGCAACCTGGAATCAGAAGCTAAAACAAACCATTCTCCCCAGTCTGCCTATTGTCAGCAACAGAAAAGGAACTAGGGTAGCCCCCATACTCTGCCCGACATTATCTTCCCCAGTTCCCCTCGGCCCCCTGGAAGTTTCCCCTGCCTCAGCCAAGGACTCTGTAGTAGGCTAAGTGCTAGTCTGAATCTGACACTGGTTTGCCTCCTCATCCAAAAATCACCATATCAGTTAACCAGTGACCTTATTCACAGTTCATCCCCATTTCCTAACAACCCCCCAAACCTAGCTTCACTGCTTGAATCTTCTGGAACCTATCACTATGGATGAACACCCCACCCCTCAATGGAACAGAGGCTCACAGAGGGCAAGAGTCTTCATGCTCTAATCTCCATGTATTTCAGAGCTTATTTCACATGGCAGGGATTCAAAACAGCATTTGCAAAATGAATGAATGATATACAGTTAATGTAATATTAGCACAACAAATAAAATATAATGCTTGCTTATTTTAAAAGTCCAGAGTTAGCTGGATCTTAGGGTAATACATTCAGACCCTGTAGCTCCAAGTGTCCTTTCACAAACACAACCAAGTACCCAGCAGGGCTCATCCACTCCGGATGGAGGCCAGGCCTACGATGGGACCAGCCTCTATGCTGTGCAGTAACAGGGCCTGGCCAAGGCTGCAGAGTCCAGAGTCTCCTCATGACCCTGCCTGTGCCTTGTGTCTGGATAACTCTTCTCTCAGGTCATGTCTGCCTGCTACTCCTCTGCTCGCCTTTCTTCCTCCTCATGCAGCTTCTCTTTTCCTCTTCTCTCCCACCATCATTAAATGATTAATGTCTTCCTTAGTATTCCAATTTCGAGTGCTCCTAACTCCAATCTGCAAGTGTTTCTAATATAGCTATATTTAACGTGCACCCCCCCAATTTGACTATGTAGGAGGGGGTACCTTAAGAGAAGCCATGCTTTTCTCCTATCATTTTATTTGGTTAAATGTCTAGCAGAAAAGTCAGCCCACTGAAGATCATCCATAAATACCCATGGAAGAACCAAACAGCAAGGAAGGAATTATGCAAAGATAATTCAGTACTGTCCCTGTGAAAATACCAAGTATCTAGACTGAGGTCACTAGATACCATCATAGAAATCTACAAATTTTTAGCCCATAACAGGGAAGGATAACTTCCCTACCTAGGTTTCATGGGGTGGGACTTCAGCTAGAAATCAGAGAACAAACACCTATAAGATATCTTTGTTACTAATGCAGAGGCTATAGATTTTGCAATATATTTTAAATCATCAAACACTGGAATAACTGGACTGAAGGTAAGGTGTGTCTTATGGAGCCATGCTTCCATTGGTCTGTGGCATTCAAACGGAACACTGATAAGAGATCTGTTGCCTGGGACGAACATTGAAATCTAGCCAATGCACTCACCAGGCTAGAAACACAGACATGTAATGTACACCACTGCGTATGGAGATGATAATTTCACATTTATTTCACCCTAATGCACAGATTACCAGATACTTCCAAGAAATATTTATTAAGGGGTTTTAAAAAGCAGTAAACACAGGAAGTTAGGGTACATGTTCTTGAGTCTGCCCACTTGGGTTTCTATTAATGTTCTACCACTTAGCCCTCTCCTGCCTCAGTTTCACAGAAGTTATTTATAGATGATTAGGCTAAACAGTTATGAGAATCATATGATCTAAAGAATGTAAAAGGGTTAGAACAATGTACACACTTCGTGGGTGTTCACTGCGTTCTGTCTGGTGACAGCATTTATGAGTCTAAAGCTCAGGAGTGTTTTCCTATGTGTTTCTGTGGTGAAACCACATTAAGTGAAGTGCCCTAGAAGCTCCGTTCTCAAACCCTGGCCCAGAAAATACATCTGCCATGATACTCCGTGTCTAGAACCTCCACCAATCTGTTGAAAAGCTGGGGTGACTGACTGAAAGCGTCATCAGGGAATTCACAGGAATCGAACGAATACACACGTGTTAAGCACAGAAGCCTTGCTGTTCCTCCACCCCCCCACCCCGCCCTGATAAACACAGCATGGAGTCAGGGGACTGGTAATAATCTGAGGGCCAGGACAGTTTCATTGTATCAGACACCGTCCTACTGTCTAACTGCGCCCTTCTCGCCAACAGCAGGATGAACTACTGCTACCCACGTCCAACTCTTTCCGCCAACCACACTACAGGAAGACAAAGCTGCCTGGACAGCAGAGCCTCCTAGGACTGATGCCAGACTCTGCAGACCGGACTCCTGTTGATGTTGCTGGGAAAAATCACCTGGACTTGCTCTGTCTAATTTCCCAATCCGTAATGCTGATGTTACTGTCCAGTAGACCCACTCACAGAGCTTTAAGTGATAAAGTAATAGAAAATAAGAATAGGGACACCAGGCACCGGAACTATAGGGATGGGATGCTATTCTCATAAATGACCATGGCTTATTTGCCTTTATCTGTTTGAAGTCTGAACATTATATTTTTGTATCAAAAATATGCATATTCAGAGGGGGCATGTACTGAAATGATTGAGTTATAAAGATAAGACAGGATAACAAGTAACGGGTAACTTCTACACTGAAAATGATGGAACATAAAACTGTTTAAAGGGCAATGACACTCATCAGCTGTGCTTAGTCATAACGCTAAAATGGATGGAGCATGCAGAACAGAAATGGGAAAAGCAGGTCAAATTTGGAGCTCTGTCTATTCCAAGAAAAAAAAATAATGTGTAAAAAAAAAATTCTTTTCACCACTAGACCGCCCCATCTGCCATGACCTTCATGTTATTTTGAGAGTTCTGGGTAGACTCGGACAGTGAGATCATTCTCCAATTCACACTTGGTTCCTCCAGCAACCTGCATACTCTTTTCCTTTGTCTGTCCAAGACCAGTCACACTAGGCACCAGCTGTGAGGGTGTGGCTACCTGAGCTAACAGCCAGCTATAGTCCAATAAAAAGAGGAGGATGGGGAATAGCCTGCTACTTCCCCTGGCCCTCGCTACTGCGGGTGGGTGACCCATGAGTCTCATCACACCTACTGGATGGGAACTCTCTCAACATCCCAGAGAGATCATTTGGGGCTTAAAGGGGAAAGTTGTTTATTCATGAAGCTGATTTGGTAAAGTGCCCACACATACCCCTATCTGAGCCCAGAGCTGAGGCTTTGAATGCCACTCTCCCATCAGCCTCCACTGACATCAGCAGGGGCTGAGCTTCTAAAAGCAAAGTAAGTGAGGAAGCTTTGAAGACCTGCAGCGTCTCATGGGTGGGCTTAGGTGGTACCAGGAATGAATGAAATGAAAATGATTTTGCATAAGCTGGGCAGAGGGGTAGCTGAGACAAAGAATTAATTAGCTGGATGTTTGACATCTGCCCATGTAGAACATGCCAGCGATATCTACCATCATCTCAAAGTAACAGCGTAACTCGGCGTGTGAGCATGTAAAGAATGTTTTAAAGTTTAAGACTGTGTCAGTTGAAAACTGAAACAAAAATGAACAAAATGAAAATTAAATGCAAGAGACAGAAATGCCCTATGGTTTCAGAACCCCAATGGAGTTCAGGAGCGAGGACTCCAGCCTTGACAGTCATGTGTGAATAAGGCTATGTCTCCAATGCAGGCTGGGAATAATGGGTAGTCATCATGAGATGAAACTAGGGCAAAGGTCCTACAAAAACATGGGATTAAATCCCATAATAAATCTCTAAATCTATTATCCCAGCTCATTCAAATGATATAAAAACCCAGACACAAAATGAGGAAAAACACACTCAAACGATGACTCACAGATCACTTTCAGTCCAATTTGAATTAAAGCAAGCAAGAAAAAGAAAGCTGTCTAGGAAAATAAATGTGTACATGGTGAGAATGTTTTCAACAACCAGCAAATCCCCTTGCAGGAGAATTTGAAGGCTTTTTTTTTTTTTTTTTTTTTTTTTTTTTTTGTCACCGAAGACTTGTTTTGTGCCAAAGAAAACTACAACCCAAATGTGGCCATGTCTAAGAAACCTAAATCAGACATAATCATTGGGGTGGGGTTGGGGTGGGGTGGGGGTTAATACTTAAAACAGGCTTCACCATAGCGATGGTGCTCTGCTGTTTCAAGTTAAAACTGCTGTTGCTTTTTCTTCAAAGACTTCATTTTTCCGTGTAATGGTAAGCTGATCTCAGTTGGGATCCAGACAAGAAATGACTGTTTAACGCAGCTATACCCTGTGGAGATTAACGAACTGGCTGACGACAATTTGCTCACAATGCAGAAGGTCCATCTCAAGAGCATCACTCCACAAGCCAGTCTCCCTAAGTGGTGATGGCCATGGCCCAAGTTAAAGGCTCTACTGTTTTCTCAAACCAAAATACTTCTCTGTGGGCAATGGCTCCCCAGTCATGAGGCCTGCGACTGAGTAAGTCCCTGTCAGTTCTAAGAGAGGGAAAAGAAAACCAAGAAGGAAGAAGTCTAAGAGGGTAGTGAGGAAGAGGACCAGAGATACAAGATGGCAGAAGAGAGGCAGTGCAGAGAACGATGACAGCACCAGGAAGGACCACCATGCTCTCGGGGACCATGAGGTCCACCCTGGTGCCCTAGTCTTTTCCTCCCCTTAGGGAGAAATGGAGCCCCGCTCATCTGGGGTCATTACCTGGATGAGCTCGTCCAGCTCGGTGGAGTTGACGCAGGCGTGCTGGGCTATGAAGGTCTGTTTCTGGATCACGATGGTGGTCCTCTGAGAAATCTCCTGAGGCTGCTCCAATGCCTTGAACACAGTGGCTCCAATGATCAGGTAGAGGACGACCACCAGGAAAATCGTGGAGACCGTCTTCCATTTCATAACATTAATGGCCGTGTCACTCTCCACCCGGGAAGCAAGCACGGTGGGTTTTGCGGAGAAGGATAGCCTCGGTTTGGAGTTCTGAGCGGCAGACTTGGGATCCAGCAAGTCAGGGGCCGCCACTGACAACAACAGAGAATTCGGGTTAGGCTAGAGGAGTCTGGAAGCAAGAGGCTAGCTGCTTCTCTAGGGGTCAGCCAGGGCTGGCCGAACTCAGGCACTCTGCTAGTGGCAGCTGAGGAACCTCACCCAGCAGCCTTCTCTAATCACTTCCAGAACCACATGTAGGCTCAGGGGAGGGGCCGGGGCTTCTGCACTCTGATGCCATTGGAGGGCCAGGTGAACAGGAAAAAAACAGGGGTCAGACCAAGTAGTCAAAAACTCAACAAATAAAAGAATGCCCGAGGGGGTTCCTCATTAATTTCTAGATTTGACTCTGCCCATGATTATGTATGTGTCAGTGAAGATGTCCTGAGCTCCCAAGGGCTCATGGTTCTAAACAAGGTCTGCTCACGAGGAAGGCTCATGGCTTATTCCTGTACATCAGACCTTTATACTGTAAGCACTCAGAAAAAAGAATGCTCGCTATTTTGGTTTTCAAAATTCTTACAGGAAGGGCTGGTGATAGGTGGGGTTCAGGAATTTTTTTTTTTTTCCTGGCCAGGACATACCGGTGAGCACGGCCATACCTGGAACCCATTTTCCAAAGGGAGCGCACTATGACACAGGGTTCTGGCATCACTCACATGTTCAAAACACAAAAGTTATGGCTAATTCTTGAGCCACAACAGCCCAAACAGGACAAAGTCCCTCTATTCTCCAGCAAAAGAAAGAAGAATCCCAGCACCTTGGCTTCCACCTTAGACCCTTAGGCCGGCCAGGCTCTGCACAAGGCTAATTGCTCCATTAGCGCTCCCAGATACTGTGAGGTGACTCCAAGTCCATCTATTATTTATCCCAGCTCTTCAAAATCATCATTAATGGGTTTCATTTTAGAAAATACAAAAGCTATTCGATGGCCACTTGTGTCGGGGGGGGGGGGAGAGATAAGTCACTCATCACAGAAGATTTGATTGGAGAGGCAAGAGCAAACTAATATGGGTTAACAGAATGGTCAAAAAAAATGGAGTCTTAAACACCAACACCAATCATAAGTTTAAAACTCATCACTTATTTTAAAAAAATCAAGCCAGATTACTGCCATACATTCAATATTACTTTCATAAAAATGCTAACATAATCTAAAATGTACTTTTCAATATACCTATAACAAACCCTCATAGGATTGCACCCTATAGCCTCCAAAATTACTCAAGGATAAGACATTGGTGAAGAGCATCAATTTACAGGCAGCTACCCATCCCGCCTCCTGCCTAACACTGTGTGTAAATGCGGACTATCACAGTGTGAGTTCCTAAAGTACATCTCCAGTTGCCCATCAAAAAGACACTTGCCAAACAAAGCTATCTGATGCGCTAGAGGAAGGGGAGCTGCAAAATGAAGGCAGCTGGCAGGTTCTCCTCAAGCAGCCAAGTCCTCACTTTGAGGGGATGAAATGGGAGCAGACATGAGGACATAGCTCCCATCCTGGACCCTATCACCAGCAGCTGATCTATCTCCATGGACACTCCACAGGCTCAACTTCCTAAGCTAGGGAGGTTCAGCGTCCCCCCCACACACACCTGTTCTGAGTAAAGTCACCAACTAGAAGCCCCTTTACTATACTGGCAAGGGCAATGCCACTCAGAATAAGCATTTCAGCTGTTTGGAATCTTTTTCTTTTTTCAATCTAATAGAAGTGTGCTTGGTACAGTTAAAGACTGCTATCACCTGTAGCCGCTTCAGTGCTCTCCATCCCCTGCCTGCCCCTCAGAATGTGACTGAAAAATAAAACAATCTAAAATCTAAAACACAACAGAGGAGTCCCATATCGCCTCTTTAATCATAAAGTCTTGTCCCCACCCCCACCCCAGGGTACTGAATTTCATTCTAGGGCTGCTTTCTCATCCTCAGAATTACAAACGACCACTGTTTACCCAGCTCCAGTCTGAAATCCCACCAAGATATTATCATGATTCACTGGGGGGGGGCAGATACGGTATTTTATTCTCCTCTCTTCTCTCTCTCTCTCTCTCTCTCTCTCTCTCTCTCTCTCTCTCTCTCTCTGTGTGTGTGTGTGTGTGTGTGTGTGTGTGTGTGTGTGTTAGGCTGATAAATTTCCTGAAGGAGTTAAATTCTTTTAAGCTGTGACCTTATATTTAATTAGCAGAAACATATAATGCACAGTTGGCAGACTGAATAGGACAGAAGCTGATGGAATACAAAATAAATACTTAAAAGAAACAAAAAGCAAAAAGCAGCCTTTTGGATCTGATGTAGGCACTCTGGACTCCCAGCCTCCACCGTTTGGTGATAGCAGGGAGGACAAGAAGCTGGCTGTGCAGACACCGTCAACACCATCACTACCTCCCCCCTCCCCCAGCCTTCTCCTCTTCGCACTCCTGGTCTCTTTAGTCCTCACCCATATGCCACTTGCGCTGGCCTCCAATGGCCCCGGAACGGCTGCAGAAGCGAGCTTTTTATTTTATTTCCCCAGCACCATTACGTGTCCTCCACGCATGGGCAACAAGTGCGATGAAGGCCACCGTGCAACCTGCCTGCGGGCTACTCTTCTCCAGGGCTGACCCTCCTCTCTAGAAATTGCCTCAAGATGCGCCAAACCCACACCCTAGGGAGGCAAATGCAAACACCCCAGGCACCCGCGGAAGAGCTGAAGACAGGGGTCAGGAGAGGATCCGGGCTGGGGTTGGGTCTCCAAGCCGGGATCTCATCCAACCCACGAAATGGAAAGGAAAATGAGGAACCGTGGGACCTGCGCCGCCCTCCCCGGAGAGCGCGCTGCCGGGGTGGGTGCCCAGGGGTCTCACCTCCTGCCGTATAGCCGGGTCTCTCCCGCGAGGCGCTGGCAAGCATGAGGCATGCAGCATTCAAAATGTTTTTTTTTTTTTTAACACAGACTTGATGCTTTTATTTTTCTTTTCTTTCTCTCTGCTTTTTCTTTCTTTTCTTTTCTTTTCTTTCTTTCTTTCTTTTTTTTTTTTTTACCAACACGCCATTGTACTCACTCCTTATTCCAAGATGGGCTGCGCGCTCCGAGCTGCACGGGCAGGCATTTTCCCCGGCTTTGTTTTACAAGGTGGGGAGAACGGTGCTGAAGGCGGCAGGGGTGTGTGTGGGGGAGCGTGAGAAGAAACGAAATCGCGGGAAGGAGGGGACACCAGCGGCGGCAGGCTGGGCAGAGGGCGAGGCCGAGGCCAAGTTGGGCTCGGACGCTGCCGCCTCCGCGCGCGTTGGGTCACCGGGACTGCGCGGCCGCCTTGGGTCCCGCGCGGGCCCTGGGTGCGCTCGGCCGGTGGCTCGGCGCTGCCCTGGGGCTCGGCGCGGGGTTGATCTCTGCAGCCCGCGCGGCCGAGCGCCCGGGTGTCTTTGTGCCGCGGCCCCGCTCAGCCCCTCTCCGCATGTCTTTGTGCGGCGCCCCGCCTGGCCCGAGCCCCGCCGGGCGCCCGCAAGGGGGGGTGTGGCCCGGGGTGGCCCGCCCGGCCCCGCAGCTCCACTCTCCCCTCGCCTCGCCGTTCTTCCCTCCTTTCCGAACTCCCTCCTCCTGCCCCTGCGGTGTCCCCGCCCGGGCTCGCCTCCCCGCAACCCCCCCCCCAACCCTATGCGTCGCCCCAGCTGCCAATGCGTCCTCCCCATGGCGCCCTCGGCCCGCCTCCCGCCCGGGATCAACATGAGCCTCACCTGCACCCATCACCCAGAGTCCCACTGCCACCTTCTGCTCTAGCTGTCATGCATGCGTCTTCCAAGGAGCTCCAAGCCATGCCTTCTTGAGTCCGGATGTCGCGAGAGACCCCAGATCCCTACAGGTGAGTATCTTCCTCACTAGCGCCCCTACAACCAAGGTGGCACTGGTGCCCTGTGCCTCTCAGAGTGGGGACCGCATGAGGATGCGTGGTCTTCCAGGCTACACTGGGGAGGGAATAGTCATTGAGCTCTCAGGGCTACTTGATTTGGGCCCGGGGTTCCTGAATCATAAAGGTGACTCAAGACACCAGAGTCGAGGGGGAATGGAGGAAAACCGATTGCTTTCTCTAGGGCAACCCGGCTGCCGCCCCCCCCCCCCAAGGATGCTGAATGCTATGGGTATGGGCAGATGCTGCAGGACGAGAAGACAGTTGTCCTCAGGCTGAACTTGTTCGCTGCCCCCTCCCCAACACCCCTGGGAACCCCAGATTGGTAGACAGCAATTCTGCCCAGACTCTTGGAGCACAGAGCCTGAGTTGCTTACTGAACTCTTGGCGACAAGGATTGATTTGGAACAAAACTGGCCAAGGACGGGAAGGATACTGGATGCTGCTTCTACTCTATGTGGAGAATTTCACTGCCCTTCCAAAAGGCACTCTACTTTGCCATGGGAATTCCCACCTGCCCACCACCTTCCGCCCTCATCACTGTGCTTTGCGAAGCCAGTGTTTTCCCAGGTACACAAAGGAAGTCATGGACTAGACGACACAGTCCCGGCTGTAACATGAACCTCATAAATCATTTACAAGACTCTCTGCAACATCAATTTTCTTTATTCCAGAATAATCCCAGCACCTGTTTCCTCAACTGTAATAAAGTGTCCATCTTGCTTCAATTTAAGCACCTTTTTCTCGACTTCTAATCTCAAAAGTAACAGAAGTCATTAAACAAAAAAAAAAAGAAAAGAAAAGAAAAGAAAAGATGAGTCAGATCTCACGAGCCAACTTGGACCCTCCTTCTGGGTCATAGTTCATGCCATTGTCTCTACCTCAGGCCTCTCTCTGCCCCGTGGCCTTCTCTCAGTTTCTCCCAACACACACCTCCTCCCACCTTATAGGAGTAAAGGAACATCAGTAGAGTTCTGAACATAGAAAGAATACCCCTGTGTGCAAAAGGGCTTGCAGAGGGGATTCATTTTAGGGGCCTGGTTCACACAATTCCTGAACCCCAAAAATCCCTCTAGATTCCCAGAGCAGCTACAGCACACTGGAAGCTTGAAGCACAACTTCATCTACTCCAGGAAGTCTCTTTCATTTCTGAGTGGGTGACACCCACCTACACGTCTAGCGTAATCCTGAGCTAACTCCAAGGATAAAATGTCTTCACCGCGTCCCTTAGACTCCAAATCAGCATTCAGTAAGAAATCCATGCTAGGTGAGGTTTCCAGAGAGCCCCAGTCTGGTGGCTAATCCTTTCTTTTTTCCTGGGAGGGCTGAGGGCTATGTCCCCCAACACACAGGACTAGTGAGGGGTGCTGAGTTCACAACTGTTGATAAACACAGATGGTCCTGGTCTCCCTCCCAGCCTCCAGAGCAAGGATACTCAACTTATACAGCGGATGGGGCAAACTCTCCAACTTGAAATCATTTATCCCCACACAGTCATTTTGCTGCCTGGGAAAAATGACTCCAGGCTCTCCTTTCCCTCCATTTCTCCCTGCTCCCTTCCTTTCTTTGCTTTCCCTAATCTGTCCCAAACCTTGGGGAGCCTCTTCCCTCTGTGGATCTGTCCATGCCTCCTCGCCAGAAGACTGGTCTCTGTCACACGTATGAATGCTCACTACATCTGAACATCGACACCCTGTGTACACATGGCTCCATTCTCCCACATCTGCAGGCTTTACGGATCACCGCCAATCCCAATGGGTTGCTATTCTCTGTCAGCTCATTGGCATCCTACATGTGCAGGGTGCTTTGGTTAACGGTGGGGGGGGGGGGAGCTGGCTCAACCGTTAAGAGCATTTGCTGTTTTAGGAGAGGACCCACGTTCAGGTGCTCACAGCCATCTGTAACTCCAGTTCCAGGATTCCCAACACCCTCTTTTGACCTCCAAGGGCACTGCACAAACCCAGTGCACATAAATCCATGCAAGCAAACCCTCACACACATAAAACAAAGACAAATCTCTAGAAACAAGAAAGAAAATCAAAAAGGAAAAACCATACCATTGAGATTTAACCCAACATGCTAAAAGTTGATCTCCACAAACAGTTTGAAGGAGCCATGAAATCGCCTAAGGCCCTGGATGACTCTAGCCTGGCTTCCACAGCAGCCCCACAGTCCCTGCTTCAGCACCCCTGGCCCTTTAAGTGACTTTAAAGGACATGCATAAGAGTGTTTGAAATACAAGGAAGACCAGATTGTGTGCCACTGAAACCAGAGAAACAGGAAACAGGTTGGGTTGTCCTATTAACAGTGTCCTATTAACCTCGACCCGTCGTCAGAAGTGTAACAGAAGGGCAGAGAACCGCTTTCCTCAAGTTGCAGGGCTTTAGTGTCTCACTTTTTTCTAATGCACAACAAAACCCCAAATACACAGTGCCAAGGCTGAGCTCCCACAAAGCCTCCTTCTGGTCCTGTAGAATACATACAGCAATCCAGCTTGCAGCCTGAACTCAGAACTTCATTCTCATGTTAATTTTGCCTTTTTATTTTATCCTGGCCTTCTCAAAATGCCCTTGTGAGGGAAAAAAAATAAGAAATGAGCATGATTCTTCTTCTTTATTTTATTTTTGAGCACATCAAAAGGATTCTGCAAGCATCGGACCTCTGTTGCTTCTGAACTGAGAATAGGATCGTCTTTCTGAAGGTCAGTTTCCTGATCTACAAAACAGGGGGTGTTCACTGCACTCCCAGGAGATGGATGGAAGAGCCAGGGTGAGACAGCATTCACATTGCTGTCTTTACACCACTATAATGGAATACTTGAGGTGACAAACCTGGAGAGGAAAGGCTGGTGCTGGTCTATAATTCTGAAGGTTCCAGTATAATCACATGGTCCATTTTATGGGACTCTAACCTGGGCAGTGTGTATCAAGAAGACAGAGATGCCATCGCCACATCACTTACATAAACAAAGAAGCCAAAGAGAAGCCTGGGCGGCCTGAATCTCACAGTCCTCTTTTGAGCCAGGCTTCCAATGACCTAAAGACCTCCCTCCAGGCCCCACTACCCACAGGGTCACAGTACCACCTGACACTGCCACACTGAGGTCTTAGCCTGCCATTGCACAGCCTTCGAGAGACCTTCTAGATCCAAACACTGGCATCGTTTACATGTTTGGTATGGTAATTTACCCATTAGCTTAAATGCATGAAAAAGGGAGCTACTGATGAAGTTAGATCACCAACAAATTCCAACTCCTTGATGTATTTTGTCACGTATCTTCTAGAAAGCGCCATTCTACAGAAATGAGGAGGAATATAGCATACTGGTCGAAGATTCGCTGCACGTCTGCGACACCCTGAGCAGTTCTGTAGACACAGCAAGCACACTGCCTTCAGAATGATTTGGTCAGAAGAGGGTAGGTATAAGTGAACACACCGGTCACATTTCAGTACACATCACTGAGAAAGTTACAGGCACTATGGCAGTATTTTACGTTGAAAGCTCAGACTCTGAGAAAGTGAGCATATGTATGAGGAAGTAACAACTGTAAGGAAAGATCTTCCCCAACAGAAGAGCTTGCCAAAGGCCTGTGGTGGGAGACAGCTGGGAGAACATGGGGAGCTCTGGAGAGCTGGGGCAGGTGCGGGGATTTGTTCTGCAGTGGAAAGAATAGATGAGGCCCCCAAGAGACATGCATCAAATGTCAGCTAGACCTGAGCTGGATGACAACTTGAAGAAGACAATCCTTCATGTAAGCAATGCGTAGGATGGGGTATCTTCAACTTGATTAGAGTCACCTGACAGGGCTGCTAGAATCCACAGGCTTCTCCCACACCTGGAGTTCTGACCTTTTTGTCTTTGGTGAGATTCGAGAACTGGCACCCATAACAAGTCCCCAGGAGACACAAATGCTATTATAGGTCAAGGACTTGGGGAACCATTAGACAAGAGATGGCATCCAGGTCTAGTCTGCATGAGCACTGGGGCAGTTTTCAGCAGTGTTGAGAAGTATGATCCAACAGCGGGGCAATGGTTGGCAGATGAAGGTAGACAGCCACACATGTCCCCATCACATCTCAGCTTCAGAGTGTGACCTGAGAAGACTTGGGTTTTCCATTTTCAACACAGCACTTCTGTCTCAGTCTCCTTTCTGTTGCTGTGATGAAACACCGTGAGCAGATGTAACTTTGAGAAGGAAGAGTTTCTTTAATGTTCCAGATGGCTAGAGTCCAGTGAGGCAGGGAAACACAGTAGCAAGTGGCAGTCATGGCAGCTGAAGCAGGAAACCGAGAGCTGCCACCCTCAACCACAGCTGGGAGTCGAGAGAGAGTGAACTAAAGGTAGCATAGAGTCTAAGCCCTCAAAGCCCACCGCAGTGACATGCTTCCCCCAGCAAAGCCACACCAATACCTCTCCAAACAGTGCCACCAACTGGGGACCAGATCCCCAAGCCTATGGGGGACTTCTCCCATTCAAAACACAACACTTCTGTGCCTTTTCCCTGGTGGCTCTCATGCCCCTATGACTGTTTCACACAGGCAGTGCTTCATGTAAAACCCATACTTGTTACCAAGAACCTCTGCCGGGGCAGCAGTTTGCCTTTGCTGGGCATGACTGTTTCTGTTAGTGCTGACTATGGTCTGGGAAGAGGAAGTCAGCACAACATCCCCTCTGAGGTTGTCACGGGAAAACAGACAATGTGAAGAGGGACTCCCCGAAGACACCTTCTACTGATTTCAGAAAGCAAAGCTCCTGATATCCCCACACATGGTCTTCCTTCGCCTTATGAATTTTTGTGTCTGTGACTGAATGAGCACATGTGAAACCTGCCCAAGGCCATAAGCTAGACAGGTAGAAGATGTAACATTACCTCTCCATGTATTACCCCAGGCTGTATTTCCTCTAGAAGAAAATCCTAAAATACAGACAATTACTTTCTATTAGATTCAAAATTTGGTAAAGTGCTCCAGGGTTTTCTAGGTTTCCTAAAATATTTTCTATGTTTCCTAAAATATAGCCCAGGCACTTTGATTGCCTGCAGGGTCTATCCCTGTACCCTTAGTCACTTCTCCTCAGGGCCTTTCACCAATGGCCTCCTCTCCACACTGCAACAGCACAGACCTTTTGAACGTGAAATGTGGTGGTGGTGAAACCCTACGCTCCCTCTTCTCTCTCGGTGCCTTCAGCATTCTGTCCATGGTGTGAAAGGTGTGTCCTTCTTTATCAAAATGAAAAAGGAGGCAGAGAAAGGGGAAGAGGGGACAGGAAGGAGAAGGGAGAGGAAAGAAGAGAGTGGGTGAGGAGGGAGATGGGAAGAGGAGAGGAACCTCTACCAAAGGTGTATTGGAGAGCCTTCATTTGTAATTTGATCCTCAGAGGGACCATAGGAGGCAAGTATTAGAAAAGTCAACTACCTTCCCCTGAACAGCCAGAGGCAGTGAGAGCACTGTGAGCGCACTGTGAGCTGCAGAGGCCTTTCACCAAGAGCTTCAGCTCCTCTCTGTTGTTCAGCCACAAGCTGGATTCCAGTTTTTGAATGCATTTTTATCACTTCTTTCCTGAGAGCCCTCATGCATGCCAGTTCTTCCAGCCTGGCCCGGGCTGCCCCATTTCTCACCAGAATACAACTCACCCATCAGACCTCAGCTAAAACAGCCCTCTTCCCAAAGGCCACTACTTCCCAAGCATGTTCAGCCCACTGCCCCCAACACATGCTCTTACAGCAGAGCCTGCACAACTGTCCATACAGATTCACTGTTATTAAATATTTATTCACACTGGCTTTTGTTGCTAATGGAGAAAATACGTGGGTGGCTAAAAACAAGAGAAAATGTGTGGCCTGCGCTCTGCAGGCCAGAGGTCAGAAATCAACGTGTCCCAGGGCTGTGCTCCCTCACAAACTCCCGGGGCCAATTCTGTTGAAAGTCAGCTCCTGCAGTCGGCTGGAAATCCACGGTGTTTCTTGGCCTCAAGACAGCACTCCTGTGACCTGGGCACTGTGTCCTTATCTTCCTTCACAGCATGCGTACCCTTTGAGTGGCATTGTCCAGGCCACTCTAAGGATCTCACCTTAATTAGTGCTGCAAAGGTGCTGTCACTAAGATTTTATTTATTCCACCCCCCCAAAAAAATTGATTTTGGGGAAATACAATTCAGCCTGTAATAGTGCCTGAAAGACTCCAATAAATTCAAAGAGACCTTGGCATCTTGTTCCTCTGCATAATAGCCAACATGTAGTAAGTACAAAAATCCAAAAGTCGATGCTTATTCCATGACTCAAATCCCAGAAGTAGTGTGACTAAGAGCTCAGCCATCAACCAGGGCCTGAATCTCAAAGCCTACAGCATCACAGAGGTGCCATTTGCAAATAAAGCGTCTATCAGAAACGGAGCAAATAGTCCAGTCAGCTTCAGTTGCTTGCTGCCAGAAGGGAAACTGACCCAGTGTCTGAGAAGCCAGATTTTCAATTTTTTTTACAAGAAATTTTTTCTAATTTGGAAACAGAGTAAAATCAGATGAACAATTACCGACAACAACAACAAAAAAGTGTCCACAGGTTAAACATGGTAGTGAAGCCACCAGGCCACGGCTTCTATGCCAGCACAGCCTCAGATGCCCTGCGAGGGACAATGACAATAAAATGTGATTTGTTCACTGAGTTATAGTCTGGGTTGAAGTGTCTCATTTTGATTGCTGTCACATGGGGCTGGTACTGGGAAGGCTTTCCCTTCTCTAGTTTAAAATTGAAGGATTGTCAAGAAAAACACAAAACCTTCAAAAATAAGTAATACCTCACTATAATGTTTGGAAAAATCAACAATAAGTCCTAAAATTCCTAGTAAACATGGATAGGATATGGCCCTGCTCTGTCATAGGGCAAGCAGCCCACTCTATGTCACCTCACACCTAGCTCTGATTGGCTCCTTCCCCATTGTCACCTTCCTGGTTAGGCCATGAGGTCAGGAGCCTTCGCTGATTGTGACAAATGCCAGAGATAAGTCAACTTACGAAGAAGTAGGGTGCACTTTTGGCTCACAGCATAGGGAAGCTTCCATCCATTACTGATGGGCTCTTTTACTTTGGACTAGTGAGAGTACACTGTAGTATCAACATATGCAGACCAAAGCCACCGTTCACCTCACAGTGGGAGGCAGAAGGCAGAAACAGGCATGACCTTTGCAATCCCTGCAAAGACATGCTCCCTATGGACAGAAGACCTCCAATGAAGGTTCTACATCCCCAAAGATCAGGGAGCCAGGCTTTCCTTCATGAGTGTGGTAGGTGTAGACTGATACAAATAGCTATTAATCTAATTTTAAATTCCCAGATCCAAACACTAGCAGTTGTTGTCTATGGGACCAACCTTCTTCTAACGCACCAGTTTCCCCTACTTGAAGCTCTCCCTACTGAGCTAAATTAACAGAAGCAGCACGTCACCAGAACCATGTGCCTAAACATTCCTTCCAGGTTCAAGGTCATGAACCAACTTACTCACTCTGCAGATCCCCGAACTCATCTCCCTCTCAGAAAGGACAAGTCCTTCCCCTAGAAGCTGCCGAAGCTTGACTGATGAAACTGCCTCTTTGGTAGTTTGTCTCCCAAGTTCCTGCTGAATCCCTGTGCCCTTCCACCACACTGATGTTTCTGATGAGGCTGTGTAGCCAGCCCTACAGCGGCCTGCTTCAGGAGCCCCCGAGAAAAGGCACGTTAGTCCGGAATATCCTCATATTGGTTCTACAGTCTGGAGGGAAATGGTATCTGAAGTGATGAAGGCTTCAGGATACTGAGGGCACACTGACCTTTCCTAAGCAGCCACTCAAAATGGAAAGCTTCTCATTGGCCCAAACGCAGTTTTCCTCTTTGGGACAATGGACATGATTTGGTAATGAGCAGGCAAGAGTGTTGATTCTGGGTAGTTACAACCTTCTCTCGTTCCCCGAGGGAGTCACAAGACACATCAATACCATACTCAAATTAACACAGCTAATTATCCAAATGTGCTTATGGAGTGTCAGAAAAGCTACTCCGACCAACCCAGCAACTTCTATATTACAAAATCCCAGACCCATGATGGAAGCAAGAACCAACAGTGACAAGGAAGGTTTAGTTTGATCCCCAAGTTCCTATGACATATACATCTTTATGCATTATGAGATGAAATATCCATTTCAAAGCTTCAGATTATAATTATATTTCTTGAGACATCTGACTCACTACACATTTTGAATTAACTTGTCTGTGAATTTACTGATGAGCTTCATCTCTGGTGAACACAATCATATTTATTACATGCTGATATGTGCTTATGGAATATTTTACCCTGTGTGAACTCCTCATTATGTCTGCCTTCCCCTGCTCAAATAAGTGCTAAGGAGACAACTAAGAGCTATACCTCATCTGAGCTCTTTTTTTATTTCCAAGTACACCTAATAGATATTTTTAATGTTTTTATTATTTTATGTATATGTATGGGCATTCTGTCTACATATATGTCTGTGAACAACATGCATGTGGTGTCCAGAGGCCAGAAAGGGTATTGAACCCCCCTGAAGCTGGGATTCTGGGTGGTTATGAGCTGTTATGTGGTTCTAGGAATTGAACCTGCGTCCTCTACAAGAGGAGTCACTGCTTTAAGTATAAGCCATCTACCCAGCCTCTGTGTTTTATTTGTGGAATGAGCGATAACAACATCATGACTAACCCAACACACAAAAAATCAGTTCTTATAATGTCCAAGTGATACACTCCGTCATGATGGTGTTTATCATCAACAAACATTCAACTTAATTCTTTGAAGACATGGGGAGGCTATGTGTTTCTCCCATGTTCTTCATTCTCACAAGGGATGATAACTACAGATTCATGAGAACCAGCATAGCCTACTGGGTGAAGATGGCGAGATGTCTGGATTTCAGTCCCAGCCCAGACAATTGTCACCTGTGCCTTAGCTTTCTCATCTGAGAAAGGGAGGTGAAAAATTATATCATCTCCAGAGTGTTAATGTGACCCCAGAGAGGTGTGCTTTCAATAGTGTCTGAAACACTGAAGGAACTCAGTAAATGTTAGTCACAGCTGTCACTGTCATTGGCAGCCATGGTCCAAGAAAGAAAGAAAAGGGAGACTTCTGAGATAAAAAGAAAAAACAGAAAGGAAGAGGCCACTTACGTCACAGAAGTCTCCAGAAAACACTTGGAAGCTGCCTTTTAGGAACAACATGAGTATTTTGAATTGGGATATAATCAGATAACCCAGAGGAAGTCAAAACTCGTCCGTGTGCTAGAGAAAAGAGGACTGTTAAGTGGTTCCCTCTGGGGGCTGGGAGTCTTTCACTGGTCTCTGTTTCTTCCTAATAAAGTTGTGCTCTGGACACAGGTAAAAATCTTTTCCACAGGCAGGGTTTTAGTTAAAAGTAAAATTTTCTAACTATAGTTTGCTGGTTGCTAAGAGAATCAATGTGTGTGAAAACATATAAATGCAATAAGGCCCTGGAGAGGGTGTGGGCTCCAAGCCAGCAGGTGCACCATGCATCTAGCACTCTGACTCAGAGTGTGTTGGTTCCCCCTGCACAGGCTTACCAGGAATTGCTCCTGTCCCTATCACCACACAACCACACTAAGGCTTATTTTAACTAATACACAGTTGTCAAATATTTACCAAACTATTTTTAACAATTGGTAGAAATCTGTTAGCCACTAAGGGTAGCTATGAATACAATTTCGTGATCTTTTTCTTCTTCTTCTTCCTGTTTTTGTATATTTACTTCCAGCAGTGGAATGCTAAGTTTCGTGGTGGTTTTTCTTTGAATAAAAATTGGGTGGACAAAAAGAAATTTGTTTGGCATTCTCCATTGATGTTTTCTCAGCACGGGCTGCCAGCTCAGCATTGCTCAGATTCCAAACTGACTCCTAATGTTCTTGGTAATGAACTGTCCTGTTTTTGTTTTTGATTTTTTTTTTTTTACTGGAGTCACGGTTGTCATTTTTGGATATGCCATTATATGCTGCACATGTACAAAATGGATGTCAGATAGCACTGATCTTGACAGCAGCTAGCTTTCCTGGTCTCTCTGGACCTGAACATATTTGGAGTGAAGAAGGTGTCTTGAGTCAGTGTTCTGTTGCTATGAAGAGACACCATGATCACATCAACTCATAAAACAGACAACTCATAAAACTGGCTTACAGTTTCAAAGGTTTGATCCACTGTCATCATGGCAGAGAGCATGGCAGCAGGCAGGCAGACATGCTGCTGGAGAAGCAGCTCAGAGTTCCACATCCAGATCAACAGGGCAGCAGGAAGTGAAGTCACTGGGCCTGGTTTTGGCTTTTGAAACCTCAAAGCCCACCCCAATTGACATGAATCCTCCAGTAAGACCACACACCCCAATCTTTCTCAAGTATTGCCACTCCCTGATGACAAAGCATTCAAATATATGAGCCTTCTCATCCAGACCACTACCAAAGGCCTTGACTATATCCCATACACATTTGACACATTTGGTGAAAATGTAACCATTGTTTCTTTTACATAGAATGATCTTACATGTTTCAGGAGGGGGATAATAAACACAGAATCAGACAGCCCCCATGGTAAAGTTGAACGCCCTAAGTTCCGTGAAATGCACATAATGAAACACAAAGATGGGTTTGGAAGGGACCATGAAAGAAATGCCTACCAAAGTGTGCATTGGTTACTCAAATGAATTGCACAGGATACCAGCCAGTCATATTTTGGAGGACTGTCTTTAAAAATTACTTTGTTTGCAGTTAGTTGAAAGACAAAATATAAAAGTAAAATTTAACTTGTGTGTGTGTGTGTGTGTGTGTGTGTGTGCACATGTGGAGGTGGAGGGCAATTGTGGGAGCCTGTTCTTTCCTCCTAACATGTGGGTTCTGGGACCCAACCTAGGTCATCAGACTTAACAGCAAGCACCCTTACCTAAGACATCTTGCCAACACCCATAAATTATGTTTTTAATTCAACAACTATGATATGTTGGCCATTTATCTGGCTTATATTTATTCAAAATCTTCCAGAAAAACATCACCATGGTTTTAATTATTCTGTTTAGAAAATATTATATAAAACATGACTATGCTACCATGAGGCACTGAGGGTCTGTTAACACCCTCTTCCCTTCTTGAGGGTGAGTTGCTTGGGGTAGGGACCTTGTTACCCCACATTTTATCCTCAGTGCCTGTGATAAATTCTTAGTAAATTCTTGTTGAAATCATCCCAGCTATTTTAAGAGTCCCAAAGACTTGGATATCAATCAATGGGTGAAGAAATGTGGCAACCAGACACAATGGAATATTATTCTGATACAAAAGTAACGATGCTCAGTTGTTTGAAGCAGCATGGCTGAAGCTGTACACAGCACATAATTTTGCAAGTTGTTAGTTGTTACATATTTCAGAAGTATGAAGGAGCTGGAATGTGACCATAAATTTAGATTTTAAAGTTGCAGACATTTTCCAGATTTGTCTCAGATAGATTTTCTTTTTGTTTTTTGTTTTTGTTGTTGGTTTTTCAAGACAGGGTTTCTCTGTGCAATAGCCCTAGCTGTCCTAGAACTAGCTCTGTAGACCAGGCTGGCTTCAAACTCTTGCTTTTATTTTGTTTTGCTTTGTTTTACTTGTAGGAAAAAATACAACTTAGTTCATCCCAGCTCACCTGTACCTTTCTTCTTCCTCACCCCTCTCATGGAGTTGGAGTCCATCCTTCCTGCGAGTATAGATGTATTTTTCTGATGTGTATGTACAGGTACAAAAATATGTAGCATTTTTACATTTATATAGACTGCATTATAATATAAGAATTCTCTTCAACTTGTTATCTCATTAAACATTTATGTCATCAAGATTCACTCATCTTATGGAATACAGAATTTTCTTAGAACAATACACTTTTCCCTGCTCAAAACTGAAGCAAAGTTATTTTCTATAAGCTACTTGTATTAATTTATATTATTGTGATAAAACATACAGCAGAAAACAACTTGGAGAACAGGTCCCTTTAAGTTTGAAGTTCCAGAACAAGAGTCCATCACGGCCAGAAAGACACTATGGGAGCCAGGGAAAACATGGCTACAAGAGCAGGAAGCTAGCCCATCAAAATGCAACTGTGCTTGAGAAGCAGAGAGAAAACAAAGTGCCTTCCCTATCCCTTGAGTGACAGATTTCCTCCCATATCCTCCCCAAACAGCGCTACCAACTGGGGACCAAGTGTCCAAACCCATGTGCCTATGGGGGACATTTTATATTCAAACCCCACACTATAACTTGCCCTAAAGTTATAAAAATAAAGTGTATCTATAGAAACACGAGGCAAAGAGAGGGACAAAGGGTCTCCACACACCTCTTCAAGCCGTCAGTTCCTATTGGTGAGCTCTCTAGACTAACTTCTCTACAGAGACCGGAGTTTAGATCCAGGAATCAAAGAATGGTTTGAGCTGTCCTCACTGGTCCATGGGCTCTCATCTTTAGGATCCCCGAGCCAACAGAATCCACACTTGCTCTGGGCACTGGCAAGAAGAAGTGGCATGGATCCTTTCCAGAATTCTGAGATGCTTTCCTCCTTTCCCTCCCAACTTTCCTGGCAAAGGCATTGACATTGTTCACCGCAGACTGAGCAACTTGTTCAGATTTCAACATAAAGGCAAGACAGTGGCTCACAGAGGGAAGCCCTATAATTCATTTTATCAGCAAGTTTCAGAAGTCACTCCTCTAGACAAAGCTCCTTTTGCTATTGGCTCCTGAGTGAATAATACATGTTTAAATGTGACATTAAAACATTGCCATTAGTTGGGATTCTATAGCTGTGATGACCAAAAGCAACTTGGGAAGGAAAGGATTTATTCCAGCTCACAGCTCTCAGGGAACACTCTATCACTAAGGGATGGGGTAGGAACTCTGGCAGGGCACGTGGCAGACTCTGCCAGCTTTCTCATAGAACTTAGGACTATCTTCTCAGTGGAGGAACTGCCCTCAGAGGGCAAGGCCCTTCTACATCAATCATTAGTCAAGAAAATGTACCACAGACTTACCTACAAGAAATTTGATCAGAGGATTTTCTCAATTGAGGTTCCTCTGACCAGATGACTGTAGCTTGGGTCAAGTTGACAAAAACAAACCAACAAAAAACTAATCAGGACACCAAGACATAATTTAGCCCTACCAAGTAACTAGATGGTCACTATGAAGAAAGTAATATTGGCTCTGAGATCCTAAATAATTAGTGATTATCTTTTATATGACTTGGCTTATGTGCTACCCCTTTCTTGATTTTCTTTTTATTCTTCCCAAAAATGTGGCTAAAGATAAAGATAAAACAAAGGTTCTTTGAAAAACATTAATGAAAGAACAAGTTTTTCTGTGCCTCTGGGTTACAAGTGTGTAGACTTGAAGATTCCTGTGTAACAAAATCCAAATTTAAAGAGAGAAAAAAATAAATAAATGGAAACCACTAAAGGACTAAGAGCATCTCTCTTGGGGCTTCCACAGATTAGAATTGCTCATAAAAATCCATTACATATTTTGAAAGTTCTCTTTACAGAAGAAAAAATGTAGACACTTGCTGGAAATAGTAAAGCATGGGGGTAAGAAAACAAAGCCCCAATTATGTAACTCCTAATTGCCCAATTTAAATCTACTTTAAATAAGTAGTATGTTGGAATACCAAAACATTTTACATCCTGTATCATTTTTGCTTTCTAATGACTCCCCAGACAAATAATACCATTGTCTGCTCTTACTAATGACATTTGTCATCTCTGCGGATAAATGCCTTGAACAACTTGAGGAGGAAGGCTCAGTGTGGGCCATAGTTTCAAAAGATTCTGTCTGTGGATACTTGACTCCATGTTTCTGGGGCCATGAGAGGCAGAGTACCATGGTGGCTAGAGAGCACCACAGGAGCTTCTCTCTCTCACATGGGGCAGGAAACAGGGAGAGTGGAGAAAAGGGATGGGAGCCAGGGCATGAGGGGGCCCCAGAGACAGACCCGAAACACCTATTTTATCCTGATAGGCCCCATCTCTCCCTTTCTCCACCTCCCAGTAAAGCCAATAAAGTGACTCCATGAAGGGCTTAATCCTCTGACTGGGTCAGAACTCTTATGTCCAAGGGCCCTGGATACCCCATCGACCCATGCAGGGTGAGCACCATCAATCTTCAGGACGTTTCTGGATCCAATCAAGCTACCAATCAAAATTAGCTATCACATCATTTGAAACTTAACCTCTCACAGGAACCATAAATAAAGAGGGTGCTTCAGGGGTATTGGTGGGAAGAGGAAATGCTATACATCTGAAGGCACAGAGGAATTTAAATACAAAGGACATCGTTACACAGGATTGGCTATTGAACAGCTCTGCCCTCCTGGAAGCATGGCCTTGAGGGTGAGAGTGTGGATCTTTCTCTCAAGCCCATGAACTCTGTCCTCTTGAGTAGTGCTGACCTCTTCTTCCCTGCCAGGTTCCAGCTGTGCCATCGCAGGGCAGGGACAACTGAGTTTCCTGCCTCCTGCCCTAGAGCAGGTCTGTGCTTGATTGCCTACTCCTCCGGGAATGGTGAGCAAGTCTAAGCCTGCTGCAATCAGCCAAGGAGGCAAACAGTGTTCTAGACATGGATTCTGCAGCCTCAGCACCAAGGTGATGCACCCACAGCCCCTGTCCCCGGACTTCAACAGTTTCATGTCCCTGAACCACGTGAGAGCCCGTCACCTGTTGTCATTGGTTGGATCCAAATGCACACACATATGTACACTCACATACATACACATAGATACACACACTCAGCCACACACGCACACTCACAGATGCATAGACAAATGTGTCTATTCACGCGCGCGCGCGCACACACACACACACACACACACACACACACACACACCCATGTGCACACACACTCATCTGTTAATTGCAGCAGCTCTTCACAGCACATACGCCTTTACAAATGTAAAATTGACCCAGTATCATCTCGGTCACGTAAAAATGATATTTTAGCTGGGTGGTGGTGGCACATGCCTTTAATCCCAACACTCAGGAGGCAGAGGCAGGTGGATCTCAGTGAGTTTGAGGCCAGACTGGTCTCCAGAGGGAGCGCCAGGACAGCCAGAGCTGTTACATAGAGAAACCCTGTCTGAAAAACACAAAACAAAACAAAAAAATGGTATTTCTAATTCTCATTCTATGACCACAAATTAACCTATATAGCTTAAGTCAATTCCAAATGAAAAAGCTAAAATTTGTCATCAAGGACTGATAACTTTCTGAGTCTTGTCACAAATGCCAACCGTTTGCCCCCACACATATCAAGTTACCTTTCATACTTCAGACCTCTACTCAAGCAAATCCATCCATCAAACCTTCGCAGACGAACTAGCGACTGCTGCGCCTCTGGTCACCTTCCCACGCTGACATGTACACATCTGTGAACTTTGGGGCCCCTTTGAAGATGCTGTGAAGGGAGGGAGGCGTGTCTACCTGCACTGTCTCTTCTCATTCTCTCTCCATGTCCACTTGGCTTCCTGTCTCTGGGCTTCTAACAATCCATTCCTGTGGACATGGCTCTTCCTCCGTGAGGGGCAAGCAGGCTAGCAAACCACCCATGGTGTTTCTCACCTAGTCTCCAGCCACTCGGACATGCCCAGGCCCATGCGTCTCTCTTCCAGAGATGAGAGGAGACAGCTCACGTGAAAGCTCTCCTGGCGTTGGCTGTTCCTTTGGCACAGCACTGGAGAGTGAATGCCTCCTACTGAATACGGAAGACCCCACTTCTATCTTGTATATCCCTGTAGTGCTAGGAGTAAAGGCCTGTGATCTGTTACTCTTTTAGACTGATTCAATCTAGCTTATCCCTGGGTGGCCTTGAACTCAGAGAGATCCGTCTACCTCTTAATCTTCAGTCTAGGATTAAAGGTGTGTGCCACCACCTCTTAGCTTCTGGCTGCTGGGATTAAAGGTGTGTATCTGGCTTCTATGACTTGTGGCTGACTTTGCTTTCTGAATCCTCAAGCAAGCTTTAATAAATCATAAATAATATATCACCACCACACACACACACACACACACACACACACACACACACATACAGTGAGGGTTGACCAGAAGGGGGAAGCAGGGAAGAGTGAGGGGGAGGGGCAGGCATGGAGACACAGCAGTTAAGAATACATACTCATCTCTTACAGAGTACCTGTTGGGCTTCACAACTGCCTGTAACTCTAGCTCAGAGGGTCTGACGCCCTCTTCTGGCTTCCATGGGCAACTGCACTCATACAGACGCAAGTGTGCACACACATACTCATAATTACAAAATAATTTAAAATAAATTTAGAAATGAGTATTGTGATGTTATTTAAAAGATAAATATGAATTGGAGATAAAATTGTTTAAAATGACATGAAAGTATTTTAAGAGTCGGCTTTTGACCTTGGACCCAATTTGCACAATAGCCTACGTGGTGGGTGATGAACTTAGTCCACCATGTGTACCAAGCTGTTTTGCTAACTGAGAGACTGACACCGTGGGTGTCTCCAGCATGTCCCACCTATATGTCAACACCCAGTGTCATACAATGGCTCAGGGATGTGCTATGTCACCAGGCTTGTCTTCTGAGCTCACAATGCCTTATTCATATCTTAAGGGGTTTAAATTGATCCAGCATTATACACTTAAAAAACCAGTTGTAGCCATTCAGACTCAGACCGACTGTCTTTGTTTCCTGCACAGAACTCATCTTGTCTCTTTAAATTAAAGCCCAGACGCTTATCTGTATCTCTGGTCTCCAGCACATTTTTTTTTTTTTTATTCCCTGAGAGTCATTTGGCCTTTTGAACAGACTTAAGCAATTAACTCTGTCAGAGACCTGTACAGGAGTTAATGAAAGCCGTGCACTAGCCAGATCTCGAAGGGAGCACGTTACTGTTATCATCACACTATGTGGAGGACTTTTGGCATGGACTATTAGGCTGCATGTATCTTCAAAACCCATTATAATTTATTAATAATCTATATGAAGTCAGTGTTTAATTAAGATGTCTACAACCCCAAGATATATTGCTTTAAAAAAATAAAACAAATGAAATTTCACTAATAATTCTTCTATTTCCCGTGTGTGTGTAGGGGGTGTGGGGGTGTGTGTGTGCATGCATGTGTGAGTGCATGTATACACAAACAGGAGTAAAAGTCAGGTGACCCTTTACCTTACCGAGACAGAGTCTTACATAAAACCTGGAACTCTCTGGTCCAGCTACACTGGCCAGCAAGCTCCAGGAATCCTCTGGTGTCCTGCTCCTTAGTACTGAAGTGACACTAAGACCACCTCTTGATATGGATACTGAGGACCCAAATTCAGGCCTTTGTGCAGGCATTTTACCAACCAAGCCCGTCCCCACCCTCTAACAAGTCTTTATCCCCTACACCAGCTCCCAAATCGACATCCCCAGAGCCTGAGCCACAGTAATTCTAGCTGATTTTTAGTCATTAAAACTTATTCTAAGGACAACTGTTTTTATTAGCAAAAAATCAAACCTCTGGAATATTTTTGAAGGAACTCACTTCCTTTTTAGATCCACTCTATTAGCCACAGGAACTTTTAAAATATTTTTATAGGGAGACTCCAAGTGTGAGTGTTAGTGCAGTGATTGGCTTTAAACCCCAAGACTATTCCTACATTGGATAAGACTATAGCTTTGGAGGTATTTTGTTTGTTTGTTTGTTTGTTTGTTTGTTTGTTTCCTTAAAGCTGCATGAAATACTTTTGAACCACAAACTCCTCACATCATAAAGCAATTAGAACTGTTCTTTGTTTGGGGGTTAAAAACTAAATTTTAAATATAAAAACACTTGCTGCACTTTATTTCTGAGCAAAAACAGGCCAAAAAAGTCAAAGACTTCTCACAGGTATATGTATGAGTTCAGCCTGGGAAAAATGAGCTGTGCACATTCTAGAAAGTCTCACACAGCAGTTCATAAAATGCAAAGTGAATCTCACATTTTAAAAGAGGCCACATTCCAGTCCTTTTACATGGGAGTTGAAAGCAAGTGCTTCAGCATATTTGGGGGAAGTCAGAAGGAATAGGACCTGAGGTTGATCACAGGTGATAAGGATTCCACGAGGTATCTCAGCAAAGGTGTCTTGCAGTCAAGTCTGAGGACCGGAGTTCAATTCCTGGAACCCACATAGTGGGGAAGAGAGCCAACTCCAGGCCATCTTGTGACTTTGACTTGTGTGCTGTGGCGTGTGCTTATACCACTTGACAAATAAATGTAATATAGATGTTTTAATTTATGACAAATCTAGCCATAGGAAACTTCCATTATCTTGTAAGCTAGACAACATATTACCTTTCCTTGGCTTGTTGGGTAGCACACAAAGTTTTATGTATAAACCAAAGTATTTCCACAGGAAATGTTCTAAGTCTGTATCTATTATTAGAGTCATAAACAAGTCTTACTGCACATGTACTTTGTGTATTATATCTACATTACTTCTGTTTCTCAAAGTATCTGCTTCTATCAATGCACAGTGATGGATTCAAAGCTTCCTAACAGCCATAACTAGACAACCTATTTAGGAATTTGGAGTTAGTATGTGTGTGTAGCCTGTAAGTATGCATGTGTGCCTCCGCATGTATGAGTGTGGGCATGTGTGTGTCATGGTACAAGTGCAGAGGTTGGAGAATACCTCGAGTCACACCCCATCTGAGACAGCCTCTCTTTTGTGCTGTTCTCAGCTGCAGGACTCTCCCTCCCCGCCTTCCTAGCCCATAGGAGTGCTCAGGTCAAGGGCATCCATGCTATGCATCCAACCTCTACATTTGTGCAGCCAGCACTTTAACCACTGAGCCATCTGCCCAGCCCCAAGTGCTAGCATAATTAATTTCCTATCCTCTAGAGACAGCAATTATGATCCATTGAATACCCCGGGTGTTAGAAAGCATGTATTTCACTTTAACACCATAGAATAGGATACAAAGCAAACCACGGATACCTACATAAATACAGATTCATGATTTGGCTAAAACTACTCTGGACTTCCTCATAGCTCTCATGATACATGGCATAGAACTTTTTTTTTCTTTAAGGAAATGTGTCTCATGAATTTAAAAGTTCATCTAAGCCGCTAATTCATACCAGACACCTCGGTGTTAACTGTACATTGGAAACATTTACGCTTCATTTCTCAATCTTGTCTTTCCTGGATCCCTTCAGATAACACCTAGGGGAAAGGGCATATTCACAGCATCTCTTGGCACTGGCAGAAGAAAGCACCAGCCAGGGTCAGGCTCTTCCTTTGTTAGCCATTAATGAGAACACTCAAGTGTGAGCATCCTGGAGCACTCTGTTAGTAAGCATTCTTGGCCCCTCTGGTCATTTCTCCTACACTCTTTGCTGCATTGAGCTGAGTGCAGGCCCTGCCCGATCACTTCTATTGGTTGTTGCTGTGGATTCCTAGTGTCTCTGCCCAGTGGGCAGCCCTGCTGGCTCTTCCTAAGAGCCTGTGTCACAGGAAGCTGAGGTGAAATTGTAGGGGTGATATAGACACTGGGTCCAGATACCCGGCCATGCTGACTTCCATGTCAGTCTTGTTGGAGGCCTCAAGCCCAGCTCCCATGCTGCCTTGGCCCTCTCTGTGTGAGGTGACTCACTGCAGGGAAGGCAGGTGGCACACTGTGGGTGGCACACAGCTCTGCCACTCTTTCCCCTCTCTCCACCTTTCTTCCCTCTGTCTCAAGCTGGAAAACTATTGACTTTGTCTTGTAACTATTTTTCTCTGTTATATATTATCTAATAGTTGAATTCCATGATGAGGTTTGGCAAGACCTGGCATTTCCAACTATTCAGTGAAATCTACAAAGATTCTGAAAAGCCTTTTGCTCAAGTCTTTCTGCCTCTTAGAGTGACTAATTTGTTTCATGACCTAGTTTTGCAGTCACAATAAAATGGATACTTTGTATTTGCCTAACAATCTTTTTTTAAAAAGTTCATTTATTTCTATATTATGTGTATGAGTATATATATATATATATATATATATATATATATATATCACATGATGCTGGTGAAGGTTCTGTATTTAGAGGTTGAATCATCTATTTAGCAACATTCACTGAAATAATTACTGAGTCGATATTATATGCTGGTCATATTTCTGACCAAAGAGAAAAGATTTTATGAACAGTATAAGTAAAATCTCTGCTCCCCTGGAAACTATAGTCTAGGGAGGAAGAGACATTACACAATTACCTGCAACCTCCCCGCCCCTGCCCCGCCACAGACAGAGGACAAATGCATGTGTAAAGAAACAAGACCCTGCTGTGTGATCGGAGAAGCTGGGTGACTTTCATATGGAGTAATAATTTGAAGCCCATCAGAGCATAGCTTTTAAGCTAAAACCACTCAAGACAAAGAGACAAGAGATGGAAATTGGCAGACACACAAAGGAAGAAATGGCCCTGAAGTGGGGAAGGAACAAAGCTTGGATTTGCAGGGAACTTGGGAAAAAGCAAATGTCTTCAGGGTGCCTGGAGGCAGAGTGCAAGAGCAGAGGGTGAGCGAAAAGCTAGGTTGTGAGGAGGGGTGTATAGGGCTTTATGAGCAAGAGGTATGTCTGGATTTTATCTACTTACAATGGGGAGCTGTTGGGGAGGTTCAGCGCTTGGGGGCAGGAGGATGACTACTTTGTCTTTGGAGAAAGAGTGGAAGGGACTAAAGTAGAAACAAACAATAGAACTCTAGGAAAAACTGAGATGCAGTAAGAGGACAGGTGTCAAGTAGAATTCGATGCATACATTGGAGTAAAGTAAACAGAACATATTGGTGGGTGAGAGAGAGCCATCGGGAACACTATACTTAAGTGGGGTAGGCTTAGATCTCTTTCCATTCTCAGAGCTGACAGTTCTATTCTGTCTTCAATGAACTTTTAGTTCCTACTGACTGACCCAAGTAGCAGGTGCAACCGCCCCTCCTGCAAGGGAGAAGGAATCAGGAAAATGTCACAAAGCTCCTAAGCAGGACAGTAGGTGATTAACTGGAAAATACTTATCTGGTGGAAGGTTGTGGCCACTGGTAGGAAAAAGGAATAGACTGTGGAAGAGGGCTGAGGACATGCCACAGTCAAGGGACTTCGGTGTTCAAAAGCAAATGTTTCTAGGTAACCTTTCCCACCTTTAAAAACAAATTATGTATTTTTAATAATTTTTATTTTATGTGTGTGAGTGTTTTGTCTGCATATATGCATGTGTGCCATATATGAGCCTGGTACCCATGGAGGCATTAGATGCCCTGGACCTGGTGTTACAGATGGGTACGAACTGCCATGTGTGTGCTGGGAATTGAACCCAGGTCCTCTACTGAGCTCTCTCTCCAGCCCTCCCCCTCCTTCCTTAATCTCCACATTCTACTCCGCTACCCCCTGGCCCCAAATTTCCTCTTGATCTTTTTTTATTATTTCTTCAATCATTTTAATTTAGACTTTCACTATCATTATCCTAGTTTGGGATTGTTGCTGTGATGAAAACTGACCAAAATCAACTTGGAGAGGAAAAGTTTTATTTGGCTTACAAGTTACAGTGAATCATTGAGGGGAACCAAGGCAGGAATTCAAGCAGGAACTGAAGCTCAGTGGTCTAGGCCCTTCTACACCAAGTAGCAATTAGTAAAATGACCCCAAAATCAGGGCTATGGGTCAATATGATGGGGACAATCCCTCAATCAAGTCTCTCTCTTCCAAGGCATGCCTACTTTTGTGTCCAGTTAAAAACTAGGTATGACTGCCTAAGAACACAGTGACCCTTAGCCTCTGTGATCCCCCCTTAAAGCCTACAGGCACAGAATCATTGCCCTAAACCTGTGGTCACCTTGGATTCTAGGAACAGCATGACCTGGCAGCCAACACAGACTGCTCCAAGATGAGAGCAGTTTTCCATGATGGAGAGGGCAGCATCCTGGAGCAGCTCACATTACAGGAGCCCGAATGGTCCCCTTGGAGGTTAGAAGGGTGGATG
This sequence comes from Cricetulus griseus, assembly GCF_003668045.3. NCBI lineage: Eukaryota > Metazoa > Chordata > Mammalia > Rodentia > Cricetidae > Cricetulus > Cricetulus griseus. The sequence continues at coordinate 5,586,289 of NC_048598.1, read as the reverse complement.
ACGTATTGCACTGCCTTGAAAGACAATGGGTAGAAGCACAGCTGATGGAACTGAGTGACTGTGACCAGCTCTTTTCACTCACCCCAGTTCTTCAGCTTTGAAACCTGGAGCTGGGGTCTGTACTCACCAGAACCTTGGAGTTCCCCTTTCCAATATCTCTGCTTTTCAGTGCAATTTGTCTCTTTAAGTGGTGTACAAGGAGGCTGTCTAAACCCAAGACTTTTAGCAGTGCAGGACCTTTGCCTGAATGCTCTGACTACATTAACCATTTATTGAGTGCTAACCTGGTGTTTACAGTCTGAATCATATCTTACAACTTTCTGCAGCAAAAGCTATGATTAGCTCTCTCAGGAGGGAGCTGTGGGCTTGGGGAGGTGAAGCAGCTTGCCTAGGCCAGGCCAGGAAGGATCAGAGCCAAAATGTGAGAGCAAGCTTGTCTGCTTCCTGAGCTCCCGTTTGCATTCATCCACCTTTACCCTCCCCACCTGCCCTCAAGCTCACTTCCTCACTCTCCTCACCTCCCTCTAGGTTTCCCTTCTCCAACCTCTCCTCCCCTCCCCTCCCCTCCTCTCCCCTCCCTTCTCATTCTTCCTTTTTCTACTTGGCACTTGGCGCAGTCCTCCTTCCTGGCCCCTCTATCCCACTTGGCCATGATGAATTTGAAATTTTGTGTTACTACAAATAGGGAGCAGACCCCAGGGACTAATGTGGCAGGGGTGAGGGGTAGGGGGTGGGAGGATGTGTAGTGGCAGAACAAGATATAAAACCAGGTCCACTGTACAAAATCACAGTCCCCGACACAACCACAGGCCACTATGAGTCCCACACTGCAGGACAGTGTAGGTCTCCCGGACCGCCAAGCTCATCCCTCAGTACTTGGAGGTTTTGCTGTCTGTCCACAGTGCTGTGCACTTTCAAGATCTTCTTCCATCTCCACAACTCACCCCAAGGTACAATCCAAAGGCAAGTAACAGCAAGCAAAGGTCAAAGCAAAGACCGTTTTAAAATATGACAGATTACCTCGCAACCCTTCTCTGCTTAAACATGCATCGTGTCCGCCTCCTATCTCCTCCGGAGAGCAACGTAACAGAGGGAGGGTTTATTTGGACCCATTGTTCCAGACATTTCAGTTCATCTTCTCATAAAAGCCAGCAAGCAAAGACAGAAAGGGAATGAGATGGGAGAGAGAGAAAGAGAAGGGGGGCAGAAAGGAGAGAGAGAGGGAGAGAGAGGAGAGTCTTCAGCAAAGCAGCTTCTCCCTCCCCCCCCCCTTATTCCATTCTGACTCCTGCCTGTGAGCCCTTGGCACCCACATTCAAGACAGGCTTTATGTCTGCAATGAATCCTCTCCAGAAATGCCCAGGGCTATGCTTCCCTAATTTTCAGGCATTTCTCAATCTGATACAGTTGATAACCAAGATTAGCTACCACAGGCAAGTCTTAACTTCATTCCTGAAACAGTATTCCAACCTCTAGCTTGTGGTTGCCTCAAGCATGGTGCTCAATCCAATGATGTAATGAATATGGATTGGAAGGGGGGCCAGTGTACCAACCCCAGCGGCCTGGCAAGTAAGAAACCCATGCGTGCTCACTGGACAGTGTGAGGTATCACGTGGTCCTTACAGCAGCTTGATCACGTGTGTTCTTCCTCTTCTGCTTATGGGAAGTTAAGTCTCTGGGATAGTAATAAATTTCCAGAAATTGAACTTGATTTTTTTTTTTGTCTACAAGATGTCATGAAATTCTACCTCCTCTACCCAGTGACTTGAAAACATGTCATGGGTGCTACATTTTAACAGATTTTTCACAGGTTAACACAGGCAACCATCATATTAATGTTTCCATCCGTTTTCCATTTTCTAAATGAACTTTGGGAAGATCATTACACTAGAGTTTCATCATTAATCATAGTTTCTGATAAGACTAACAGCAGATGCAGCTGTGTGAATGCCTGCAGCTGCACATGGGTGTGCAGGCGTGAGAGTGTATGTGACCATCTGTGCATGTCCATTGGAAACTTCCTCAGAAATGCTATACACTTCCTTAGAGGCAGGGTCTTTGGCCTGGAGCTTACCAACTAGATTGGACTAGCTGGTATTGACTCCCAAGTGTCCTCCTGTCTCTGTCTCCCCACAGCTGGGGTCAGAAGTGCTTTTTACTATGTCTTTCCCATGGGTTCTGGGAACCAAACTCATACCCTTATGAAAGCAAGGCAAACATTTCACTTTCACACAATAAATGAAAAGTCCTTCTTCACCCAGGAGACAGAAGAGTATGTCCCTGTCATCTGCACCCACTCAAGCTCCTAAGAATTCACCTGCCAAGATAAGCAATGCTTTGTGGGTGCTCTATGGTATCTTGTTTAAAATCAAGGCAATGCTCACTTGATAGTTCTTTTTTAAATAAGGCTTTGTTTGGTGGGTATATGCATTTCTTGTGTGCTGTGTGCATGTGTGAGCATGTCTGTGGGTCATGCCTCTGCTATATTCTGCCTTTTTCCCTTTGGACAGGGTCTCTCACTTAATCTAAAGCTTGCCATTTGAGCTAAGCTGGCAAGCTCCTGGAGACTAGCCTGTCTCCACTCCCTGCCCCTCAAACACCCCACTCAGTGCTAGCATATAGCCACGACTGCCATGGCAAAGATTATCTAGGTTGATACTAGTTACTAAAACTCAAGTCTTCATACTTATGAACACAGCAAGCACTCTTACCACAGAGCCCTCTACACAGCCCAGTTGCTTTATGTCCATAAGGAATTAATACATGCCCATTTTATCTCTGAAACCAACACACTGTGAGGGATATAGAGTGATCTGGTCATGGATAGTAACTGCAAGACCTCAGACACTTGGGTGACAATGGTACACACCTGTTTGCTGTTGACTTTTAGGTTGGACAAGTCTTAGGTACTACCAATGTGCAAGAATTTAAGAGACAGTGTTCTTGGGGGATGAGAGACTGCTCAGAGGTTAGAAGTGCTGGCTGCTTTTGCAAAGGACCCAAGTTCAGTCCCCAGCACCTACATGGCAGCCTGCACCCATCAATAATGCTAGTTCCAGGAAATCTGATCCCCCTTCTGGCTCCCAAAGGCATCAGGCACACACATGGCACACAGACATATAAACTATCAAAATGCCCATATATGTAAAATAAAATAAAAACAAAGAATTTATACATTTTTTTAAAAAAGGGGACAGTGCTGCAGATGTTTCTGAAATTATATGAACTTATTATCCAAGGCCAATGTTGAGAGTCCTCGTGTGCTTTAGATTAACAATAAATTAAGATGGCTACATGGTGAATATAACTAAACATTCCATCCAGTTGAGTTTAAATCAAATTTCATGTTCATTATTTTCAAATTAGCGATCTAACATTTGAATTCTGTGTTCCACATTCAAATTTGTGATTTAAAGACATGTTTTCAAGGACGTTGTGCTTTTTCAAGTACGTGACGCTTGGTACAGACAATTAAGCAGGAACTATTTGAGAAGAACATACTAGAAAAAGAAAAATCTTCCAAGTACAACATACTGAAAATACCTCTTGGTTGACTTTTGGAAAGGCCAAAAGCCCCTCTCCGATGGCACAGGAAATCTCCCCTGCCAGGTGATATCCCCTGGTTTTTATAGTTTCAGTATCATTGATATTTACAGGAAGATGCTCCTCTCCGTGCTATGATAACTCGGGGTTAGCGCCTTCCTGTCCTGGGCAGAGCCAGAGACAGCTGTGTGTGCGCAAATCAGTCTGGGGCGGGGTTGGGGGTGGGGTTGTAGGTTCGCAAACTAGCCTGCAGGAGTTGTGGGTTCGCAAACCAGCCTGCAGGAGTTGTGGGTGTGCAAATCTGCCTGGGGGGTGTGTGCAAGTCTGTAGGAGTTGTGGGTGCGCCAACAGTCTGTGGGACAATCATCCACTCCACGTGTGTTTTTGGCTTATGTGTGGGGAGCTGAGTGGCACAGACTAGATTACTAATACTTGAATTTATGTCACATGATAAAGCCACAAAAACACCCCATCTTTTACATGAGCGTGCAGGCAGGGGGGACGGGAAAGGGGTCTGTGAGAGGGTGAAAGCAGTGTGTGGGCGATGGGACACAGGAGACATAATGTGGAGGAAGGAAACATTTCGGGACAGAGACTGAGGGACAGAGGGAAGGCCTCTCAGTGGGAGGGGAGGTGGGGGAGGGTCAACCAAAACCAAGTACTTGTGAAAATGCAGTAAGGAAACCTGCTACTTTGAAAGCTCTTTAAATTTTCTAAAATTTACAAATGTGTTTTCTGTAACTATCATCACCTTAATTTTAATTATATGTTTCTGAATATTGTAATATAAAAGCAGGACAATCACGCTTGATCTTTATAAAATTGATCCAGAATTTAAAAGACTCAAAAAATCTTGTCAAGTCTGTGGCTCTGGTCAGGTTCAACAAAACCTGTATTTGTTTATCCAGAGGGTAGCCTTTTCCTCACTACACTGCACATAACCCTTTTCCCATGAGGTTTCAGAGCTGGACGCATAAGCCATAAGCATCAGATGAGTAATTTATATCAGAAAATAAAGTCTCTCCCAGCTTCATATTCTTATACATTCACATAACAGATGGAATTATTAAACTGAGATTACGCTAAAATTTAAATGCATGAATATACATGTGTCTATAATTCACTCTTTAAGGGTTTATTTATTTTTTACTATGACACATGCCCTTTAAAAAAAAACTATGTATTTATTTGTACTTTATGTGTGTGGGTGTTTGCCTGCCCATACATAAATGTACCACATGTGCACCCGGTACCCATGGGGCCAGAAGGGGGCACCTAACGGTCCTGGGTCTGGAGCTACAGACCGTTCGGAGCTGCCATGTGGGTGCTGGAAACCCAGGTCCCTTGCAAGAGTACCACATGCTCTTAACTGCTGAGACATCTCTCCAGCCACACACAAGCTTTGTTTTATACCTTGGCTCATATTTACAAAATGAAAAACTCTTCCAGTCCTGGGACTATATTTCCTGCACCATAAGCATTTGTTGACAGACATTTATAGTTACCGAAGAGGAAAGCTCACCAGGCTCCATTCCCCTGGCTGTGACCTGGGTTGACAAGTAGGAGTATAGCTTAATATTTGTGAATTACTCCTCTATTGTAACCAGTTCATGTTTGGCAAGACTTCTCCGTGATTGCTTGAATCATTAAATATGTACTTCCATTTCTCAGAAAGCTGTAGAATTCCAGGGGTACATTCTAGAGCTGCTCTCACAGTGTAATGAATGCCTGTATTTTGTTAGCAGCAAGTCCTTCAACCGAGTAATTGCTACAATTGTCCGTCAGGAGATGAAGCCATGGTGTGCACACACCAGCACTCTTACAGAAGCACACACTCAACAGAAGGACAAAATCAGGCAATAGAACAGAAATTCCCATTTCTAGATAAAAGCCCAGGACCACTGCAGACACACAGATCACTTTCCATAACTATCCAAGGGCAATATTTTGCCTTTTATTCAGGGCCAAACTATATAAGATCAAAAATGAGTTGTTGTTTTTTTTTTTTTTCAGAGAGTGTCCAAGGACAGAAATTTCAGGTACAGTCAACTAACTTGAGGAAGGAAAAAATGTGTAATTTGAGCTGTTTAAATACTTATTTTGGAAACATCGAGGACACACATACCCTTTGAAAGTCTTTGTCTCAGGTTTCTCTCAAGGCCACCTCCTAATAAACAGCAGGAGTCCAGTGTGGGGATGTATGAAACTAGTGAAGATGTTTTACTGACAGAAAAAAATGTTGTTACCTCTATGCTTAGCCAATTCCAAATTTGTATTCAATGTCATCTTTTTTAAAAAGAAACTCTTGATCCTGGAGAGATGGCTCAGCAGGTAAGTGTGTGGCCTGTAACCATGAGGACTGGGGTTTGGATCCCCAGGACCCACATCAAAACTCGGGGAGCATGGCAGCATGCCCATATTCCCAGCATGAGGAGGCAGAGACAGGGAATTCCAGAAGCAGAGATATGCTCTTCAATATACAAAATGGAGAGAGATCAAAGAAGACAGCTACTATCAATATCTTGCTTCTGTGTGCACATGCACACACCTACACAAATAAATGCATACCCAATGGGATAACATGCACACCACATAATACACACAACAGAAATTCTTGTCAATTCATAAGAAACATGCATGTAAATAAACACACACACATACACACACACACACACACACACACACACACACACACACACACACTCTACCTAGATATCAAGTAACACATCACTATGATTAATTGGGATCCCAAATTACTACCTAATTTGCATTTGTTTGTAGTCCTCCTCTTTCAAGGTTTATCTTTTTTTTTTTATTTTCTGAGTTTGACAACCTCTATGACTAGTTAATCTACTAATTAAATCAACTTATCAAGTAATCCATGATGGTTTGTTTTAAATGTCAACTTAGAGATATTTAGACTCACCTGACCAGTGAGCATCCATTGAGAAACTGTCTTGGCTGCCTTAATGTGTGTGGGAAGACACACCCCAAATTCGGTCATCACCTTCTGGTGGAAGCCCAGATAAAAAGAGCAATGTAGCTAAAAGGCTATTGGCCTTATTCTGGTTGGTCAATCTCTCTCTCTCTCTCTCTCTCTCTCTATATATATATATATATATATATATATATATATATTATATATATCGTCTCTCTTCCCCCTCCCTCCCACTTCCAAGAAACCAGGAGATGAACAGATCTTCTCCAACCTGCATATCCGGATGCTACCACAGGTCCAAAGTGTTAGGTCAAAGCAACTATGGGCTGATGCACTTTTTCTCCTTGAGGTGAGATGTGCTTTCTCTCCTTCCAAGTTGCCTTTCTGGGGATTTGGTCACATTCTTGCAGAACTGGGCAACACAGCACCTCGGGGACATGATGATCTACAGTAGAGCCCTCTCTGTGGAAACCATCAACCCATCAACGATGCAATCTCCAAAGTGAAAACTCATGGAACTGACATATAACCCAGCAGAGCCTGTGATAGGCATCTGGAAGATCAAACTGCCTATATTTGCTGGAGAGGCTCCAGGCTGGTCATTTGCTAACTTGTTAAACTTGAGCATCTTCAGGTTAGAATCAGGTAAGTGAAAAATCTGATGTGGTTGAGAAAGATCAAAGAGCAATCAGGACACAAAATGACTCTCTTGTTGGCTTCAGTGTGTCAGCAGCTCTCACACAAATGAGCCCAGATGAGATGCCGTGTCCTCATCAACAGTAGTGAGACAAAACACCTAATTGCTGATTTATGTCTCATTCTCCTGCAGGCACAAACATCCTGCATCTTTTTATTTCATCAGCATTATCTGCCCAACCCAATTTCTACCCTAACTGAAGTCTTATTCATTTTTCTTGAAAGCATAATCGTTCCCATGGCAACAACAAAAGATGCTGGCGAATGATCATAACATATTGATAAAGCATCTCTAGATATCACTCCCGTAATAATCATCTTGAAGAGGAGAGAAAAAAGAGAGAGGGGAAACATGTGTTAGGAATAAATGTTTCTCAGCACTTTGGGTGATGTTTTTCAAGGGGTCACGATGAGGAGACCACTCAGATGGTTCAACCTCTGGATGGACAACTGATGCCAGCAACCACTGCTTTGAGTCTAGGGTCCCCTGTGTGAGACAGAAAGTCAACTGATTGCTTTTTATGTCCTTTTGCAAAGTCCTGGAAACAAATGAGATGTAATAGATTAAATGATTCCAAAGCTTTTCTTCAATATCATAAAATAAAATGAATGAAGTTTGAGCCCTGACATGGAAAGGATTGTCCCCTTATCCCTGGAACTTGTACCCATGTCCTGCTCTTACCCCACCCATCCATCCTGAGGGAGCTATGACTGATGGAGCAGCAGGCATGGCATGTGGGGGGATAAGAGTGAGACTGTGAACCTCCAATCCCTGGGTACCCAAGCTCAGAGGACAGCACTGTCAACCCCAGGGCAAGGAACTGAATGAGGAGTCTAGGAAAGACTGGCTTTCATGACACTTGGATCCCCTGAGTGTGGCCAATGGGTCTGTAATGTTGTTGCAGGAAGACATGGACTCTCTGAAGGTCCAAAAAGATGAGCAGATGGAGCCCCCTCATGTTGAGGGGACGTAAGGAGATGGGGGATGCTTAGAGGAAGAAAAATCTACATCCCTGAGCACACAGTTGCCTTCTAGAACCTTGAGTTAGACAGGTAAACAGACAGATAGATGGACAGAAAGACAAAAGAAAAAGGAAAAAAAAAACATGGCCATTATCAGTAACAGCGGAGATCACTTCAGAATCTATAAGTAGTGAAAATTTAGCAAGGGCATATTTTTAAGAAGTTTGTTGCCAGGTGGTGTTGGTGCATGCCTTGGGAGGTAGAGGCAGGTAGATATCTGTGAATTTGAGGCCAGCCTGGTCTACAGAGTGTGTTCCAGGACAGACTCCAGAGCTGCAAAGAAACCCTGTCTTGAAAACCCAATAATAACAACAACAACAAAGAACAAAATGCAAACCATGTGATTATTACAGGGACACAGAAGATTCATCTAATAAAATTCTATGTTCATTCATGAGTAAGAGGAAAATCTCTCAGTGGCTTCACAGATCTGATGAAATTTAGCTAACACAAGTTAAAACAATAAACATCAAAATGCTGTGGCTAACAGCACCAATAATGTTAAAATAGTGAGTATTAACTATACTGCCTTTACCTACTGTGGTCCTGTATATTAATGCCTTCCAAAGAAACTCTTTCATGCTAAGCTCTCTTTTAAGTTCTGCTTTGCCCATCTTAGGTCAGGATACCATTCTCATTAATATAATATAGAACCTAAGACCTGGTGAAGGCAATAAGACAAGAAAAAAGAATAAAGGAAGTAATGACAAGAAGACGAAAACCAGTTCTTTATTCCAGATGGTCTTTCAGAAGCTCATAAAGTGTCTATAAAGTAAATATTAAAACAGAGAAATGAATTGACCAAAGCTGCAGGACACACAGTCAATGCTCAAAGTCAGGCTAGCTCTTATGTATTAACAACAAACTACTAAGCTCTTATGTATTAGCAACAAATGACTAAGCTCTTATGTATTAGCAACAAACGACTAGGAAATGAAATTTAGGAAGCAGTGCTGCACCCAATTACATCAAACCACACTAAATGCTAATAGATATCTGAAAAGAGATGCTTGCAAACTTTGTATATTGAATACTTAGAGCAGAGTGGAAGACTTGGTAAGTGGAGTTCTGTAGTATGGTCAAGCACTACAGGAGTGAATCCTCTAAGAATAAAATTCTCCCCCAATTGACCTTTAGCTACAATAATAAAGTTCAAAATCTAAGTGGGCATTTTGAAGCAACAGTCAAGGTGGTTCTAAAATGTATTTGAAACAGCCTTGAAAAAGAAGGACAAAGTTGAAAGACTGATGTAAAGTGGAAACTAGATCAATATCAGAAGAGAAGGTCCAACTGTAGTCCTTTCCATACATAAATGACTGACCAGTCAACCAAAGCATCTCAATGAGGAGGGCACTTTTTCAGCCAATGGGACAGGGTATCCATATGAAAACAAATCTAGCTATCCAAAATCAATTTCAGGTTGAAAACAGACTTAAAGGTCAAAGTTAAAAATGATATACTTTTGTAGGAAAAAAAGTTTAAAGAATGCCATCACACCCTTGAAGCAGACAGGTTTCTTACACAATGTGTGGAATATTTCCATAAAATTTAGATAAATTGGAATTCATGAAGATGAAAACTTTATGCTTATTAAGCAATACTGCTAAAATAATGAATAGACAATCCATGGATGGGGGAGAAAAGATCCACTGTAGACATATCTAGCCAAGGTTAAGTGTCCAGAATACATAAGAACTCCTGAAAATCAACTGAAACCATTACATCAAAAGCTGATGAGGATACAGAGCAGCAGGAATGCAAAACATACAACCACATTAGAAAATGACATAGCTCTAAAAAGAAGTGAAGCATGAACTTACTGTAGAAATGCAGAAATTCCATTTCTAAGTATCTTTATAAGTAGGTTTAAAAATTCGAGCTAGTGAGATGACTCAATGGGTACTATGCAATCTTGAGAACATTAGTTCAATTCTTGGAGCCCACAAAAATCCATATGCACTGACATGAATCTATAATACCATCACTGGAAAGTCATGGGACAGCTAGGTCCTGTTCACAGGTGAGAGAGACAGAGACAGACAGACAGAGAGAGAGAGAGAGAGAGAGAGAGAGAGAGAGAGAGAGAGAGAGAGAGAGACTGTGCCTCAAGGCATCAGAAACAAATGACTCCTAGAAGTTAGCCTCTGACCTCCGTAAAGGCAACATGGCATATATGCACCATTACTCTCACACAAATTCAATAACAGAATTTTTAAAAAGTAAATTAAAATCTTTAAAAAAATAAAACACTTCTCATAGAGCATGGAGAAATCAAGTTGTGCCTGACATGAAAGCTCTACCCCTATTGGCTGGCAATAGTGACAGAAAGTATTATGCAGGCATAAAAGTTAATCAATCCTACCTGAGAACCCCATGAGCTACAGAAAAACTGGCCTGGCAGAGTATGTCCACTGGTGCAAGGGTGGTATAAGGTCATGGGAATAACCACTTTCTGATTGGATGTCAGTCTTGCTCAGTAAGATGAAACCCATTCCTGGTATCATTATTGGTCAAATAACCTATGACTAGACAGATCACAGACTCTAGGAGAGAACCTAATATTATTATTATTATGGACGGACATACTAGTAAGCAAACTGATAATGACATCCTTATACCTGTAGATTAAGGCACCTTCCAATCTTCATCAGAGAAGCTTCCATTTGCAGCAGATGGTGACCAACTCACACACCTACAGCTGATCTTAGACTCTGACCAAAATTTAAGAGGATAAGGGACTTCAAAAGTGGTCATCCCTAAATGGAGCCTATGTATTCCACTCCCCTCTCTAAATCTTCAGGGATTCTTCTGGACATAGCAGGGTAGCAGCATATTTGAACCCATAGTAGTTGGCACAGCATGCATAAGACCTGTTCAAGCCCATGCCAGATGAAGGCCCAGCATGTAAGAGGAGTTACATGTGAAGTTCTATCCCTATTCAAGGAGTTAGTGGTAATTATTTGCTGTGGGAGCTCGGTTTGTGTTGTTGTTCTGACACTGCCCATGGAGACAGACCTTGATTCGAAAGGCAGGGTCCACACTAAGCTAACTGGACCATAGAGTTTTCTGATGGACTGAGAGGAAGCTAGAGGGACACACAGGTCAAAGGAGGAGGGACCTAAGGAGATGGGTGGTCTTTTTTGAACAGGAATGGTGGAGAGTGGGTGATTGATTCTCCATGGATCTGTAGATCTCTTGGGTTTAGTTGCCTAATATTTAACCCCAACTATGTGTCCTTGTGAACTTTAGCTTCTTTGGAGGGGTTATTATCTTAAAACTATTAGCAAGACACCTGGTCTAACCTCAAGTTACTGTGAAGCTTTGTTTTACCGCATGGAACCTCCCTGCCTCTTTTCAGCACTGAGAGAATTAGAACCACCTGGATTCAGGAGCTTGCCTTTTAGCAATGACCTGAGCAGCTCCTAAGGCAGAACTCATAGGCTTTAGTTGTGAAGCATATCCTTGTATTTATGTTTAGTCATCAAAACTATTATTATTATTATTATTATTATTATATTATCAAATTAGACAGTACAGTTAGGGAGGGGTCATCTTCTTGACAATCCACAGGGATTAATGCCCTGTAGAAGGAGATGTTTCCAAGAGATAAATGCACTGTATGGCAGGCAGTGGAGATCTCCCCACATCCACTCACACCATGCTAGATACCAGAGAAAGAGAAGCAACAAACACATAAAGGCACAGCAGAAGCAAAAGACATTATAGGGCCTGAAGTCCTGTGGCTTTGCCAAAATGAGATTGACCCTTCAGAAAGTTTCCTTCTGTTGGGCTGACACCTGGAACTTCAATTGCCACTTGTTGCTCCTCTGGCATGGCCAACAGTACACAGAGCAATTAAAAGACTTAACACCTGCTGTTAAAAACCACAATGTTCTGGATGTGACCAAAGACAGAACAACTTTATAGATACAACAAAAAGTACAAGAGAGACCAAAATACAAGTATTTTGGCAAACTGCTATAAGTGATTAGAGACCAAAGCTAAAAATACACATAAATGGCTTTGAAATTCAGGGTTATGTAGACACAGGTACAGATGGAACAATTTCACAAAAATCTTGGCATTCAGATTGGCCTCTTCAGGAGGTAAATGTTCATCTTCTAGGCATTGGAACTTTATCTCAGGTGAATCAAAGTGCAAGGTGTGTGGAGTGTGTAGAGCCAGAAGAACAGAGAGGAAAACTAAAGCCATATGTGGCTAACATAGCAATGAATTTATGGGGATGTCATTTGTTGCAGCAATGAAAAACAAAAATTAACATTCCTTCAACCTCAGAAGCAAACTGTAAAATAACGAATGCTTCTGAGAGAAATATTAAAAGATATTATCGAGAACAGTCACAGATTGTTTGGATTATACATAAGCAGGTCACATCAGCTAGTGGTCTTTCAAAGGTGCCAACAGCCCTACCTTTAAAATGGTTAACTGATAAACCTGTATGTGTAGAACTGGCCTTTGACATCAGAAAAATTACAGGTACTAGAACAACTGGTGCAGGAGCAGTTAGATGCTCAACATTTTGAAAACCTGACCAATCATTGAAATTCTCCTATATTTGTCATTAAAAATAATCAGGAAATGGAGAATTTTAGCAGATTTAAGAGTCATTAATAAGGTGATTCAGTCAATGGGCTCTTTACAGCCTGAACTTCCCTTGCTATTACCTAAAGGATGGTCTATTATAGTGATTGATTTTAAAAGACTATTTTTATTATATCTTTACAAAAACAGGATAGAGAAAAATTTGCTTGCACAGTGCCTACTTATAATTCTCAACCTGTTAAAAGGTATCAGTGGAAAGTTCTTCCATAGGGTGTATTAAACAGCTCCACCTTGTGTCAATATGTTGTACAACAGCCATTAGAAATAATTTATAAGCAGTTCCCTCAATCTATAATTTACCATTAAATGGATGACATCTAACTGATCTGATGCAGATACCTTTGGAAAAAAAAAACATTTGAAGAAGAAGAAAAAAATGCCTTGTCGATGATTACAAATTGATCCTGGAAAAAATGCAAAGAGAAGATTCTATTAATTACCTTGGATAAAAGATATGTTTACAAAAAGTTCAACCACAGAAAGTATAAATCAGGAGAGATCATCTACAAATTCTTAATGATTTCAAAATTGTTGGGAGACATTAACTGGCTGAGGCCCACAATTTGATTAACAACTCAAAAACTAAGTAATTTATTTCAAACCTTAAGAGATGATGATGACTTAAATAGTCCAAGAAAATTATCATCTGAAGCTGAGAGAGAATTGGCTTTGGTAAAAGAGAAATTATAGGGTGCACATGTGGATCATTTTGATCCAGAGCTTGACTGTAACCTGGTTATTTTACCTTCTGTGCATTCTCCCATAGGAATTCTTATGCAGAAAAATAGAGTAAAAAATTGAAGACCAATGTAGAAGAGGACTCTGAATTTATTCTGAAAGGAAAATTGAGACTTTATCAATTAGCAGGAATAGACCAAGCAGAGATTGTGGTGCCTTTTGCTAATGCTGACATTTCCTCATTATAGGCAGAAAATGAACACTGGCAAGGAGCTTGAAATAATTTATTAGGAGAGATTAGCAACAAATATCCAAGAAGCAAGAGACTTCAGTTTATAAAGAGAGTGAACTGGATCCTTCCTCACATTGTATGGTGAACACCAATTTATGGAGCCCCCACATTTTATACTAAAGCAATTAAATCAAGAAAGGCAGGTTATAAGTCAGAAAAAAATAATTGTCTCAAAGCCCTTATGATTCAGTTCAAAATCTGTTGGTTGGAAATGTGCTAGAAGCCTCAGTATTTCATAAGAAACATCATGTTAATAGCAAAGGTTTGAAGAAAGATTTTTCTATCACATGACAACAAACCAAGTACAAGGGAACATCCTGCTTGTTCTTTGTATAATCGAATTCCACTACCTATGGGAAGTAGGGTACTCAAAGAAATGAAAATTGACAAATGGTTGTGTTCCATTTTGCAGAGTTTGGAAGATTAAAATATGTATTGCATACCATAGATACATATTCAGGATTTCTAGGGGCAACTAACTGCTTTGAGTTCTGAAGAGGCTGATTCTGTAACAATACATTTATCATAAGTTAATGGCCATCTTGGGGATACCTGTGCAAATTAAGACTGACAATGCTCCAGCATATGTCCTTAGTAAATGGAAGCAGTTTTTTGGATATTATAATATAAAGCATGTTACAGGTATACTACACAATTCTACAGGACAAGCAGTTATAAAAAGATCTAATTGCACTTTAAAAGATATTCCTAATAAACAGAAATGGGTAATAAAGACCCCCAGAGATAGGTTATGTAATGCTCTATTAACTTTAAATTTTAAAGTTAATTTTAAAATGCTGATAATAAAGGAATGACAGCTGCTGAGAGAGACATTGGATAGTAAAAATAAAATGCTGAATTAAATCAGCCTGCATACTTAAAAGATGTGTTGACCTCAAAATGAAAACCAGGATATGTGTTACTTTAGGAAAGAGATTTTGCTTTTATTTCCACAGGAGAAGAAAAGCTATGGATACCATCAAAACTGATAAAGATTAGACTCAAACAGGAGAGCCTTTTTGATTAGGAGAGGCAATAGTTCATCAAACATGTTGGTCATGCAATCTAACCTAACTTGTAAGACTAGCAAATACCTTACATTTGATCAGACAGAACCTGCCAAAAAGGGAAAGTCCCCAAAGTTAAGGTTGGGACAGGGTTTTGTTTTTGTCTTTCCAGGAAAATAAAAGTATACAACTAAGGAAACTGAAGACCACTGGACAAATGAGACAGAAGAAAAAGAGAGAATCATCCAGACAAATGTCCCAAGAAAAAGAATAAATTGGCATAATAGTAAAACACACTTCCAATAGGATAAAATTTCATAAATCTTCCCAAATGTTTGTTTCTGCTGTTCTCTGTGGACATATAAGGTAAGTGGTCTTTTGTGGTTCCAACTCAATTAAAATTTAAAGCTGGCTTTGGAGTTGGAATGTGGCTTTCTCCTTCTCTAAACCCAAGCATGCTTGTTAAAGGAAATCCTAAGTCTCTGACTTGTGACAGAAGAGCCACCAGATGTGGAACAGAGGAAAACCAGTATTAAGGGACTTTCCCATTGCCACTGATCTCATAATCCTTTTGGTTTTCATTTTGACTCTTCAAAACTTTTCTTAAGGCATAAATATTATCTCAAAATTTATAAGAATATATATATTTCATGATATGAATGATCATATAAGAGTACTAACTAATTCTAGATACAGGTTTCATCTGGCTTCTTGTACGTGATTTCAAGCTTGAGTCTGAAGCAGGTAATTAAGAATTAAGTTTCTGGATCCTAGGTGTATTTAATAGATGGTAGTCCTTTAACCTCTTGGAGATCTGCTGCATATGGCATTTCAAATGTTATGTTTTCTGCAGTGAACCATGACCATTCCTAAGAGCAACCTTTGAAATCTGTGAAAGGATGATGGGGCCCCACAGCAATGCTTCCACCTGGATTGTGGTAACACCACTAAGCTGACAAACACCACACAAAGATCAACTTAGGTCTACTAACTACTCGGGACAACTTCAAAGCAGTTCGCTAAGATGGCTCAACCTCATAGACTACTCCAGTCAGGACGTCAGATAAGCGCTGCAATTTCCTATCACTGGACAACAACTAGATCTCCCAGAATTTGATCTTCAGCTCAAATCTTTCAGAGTCCCCTAAAGATGCCATCACACCCAGGTAGCAAGAAATTATTTTAAGAACATGATGCCTACACTCTCAAGAGGTAGGGTGTGTGGTTCTGGTCATTTGGTGGACGTGTATCATCATTTAGGGGAGTTGGTTACAAGTTGTTATTGGTCATGGTCAGGGAGGAAATTAAACAAAGGAGATTAGATTCAGGGATCTTGTTCTGAAAAGAAAAAAGGGGGGTGTAGGAATGATAGAATAAAAAGGTAGATTATTGAATCTACTTTCAAACTAAAGAAGCAACTACCAGTCTCAAATAGTCTATATTGGCAAAGGATATTTTTATAGTGATACAAGTTTAAGGTTATTTTTTATACTGTATACATGTTTCTATTCTTGCTTAAGGTGTTGTATGT
This sequence comes from Cricetulus griseus, assembly GCF_003668045.3. Classification (NCBI taxonomy): domain Eukaryota; kingdom Metazoa; phylum Chordata; class Mammalia; order Rodentia; family Cricetidae; genus Cricetulus; species Cricetulus griseus. The sequence goes on along the minus strand of NC_048598.1, from coordinate 5,569,958 downwards.
ATGCAGCTCATTAAAAATGTATTGTAAAATTCTAGTCCTTGAAAAGTATTAAAGATAATAAAGACAAGTTAATAGCTTTTTATAACAATCAAACTTACAGTCATGTTAGGTAAGTTTTCAAGGTAAAACCAGACATATTTTAAATAGATAGATGGTCTTCAAACACTTCAGAAATCTACAGAATACAGAATTTAAAATATTTCAGTAACATAAGGTTTTCATGACAGATATGCCTTACTGTCATGACATGTATTGATTTATAACTACACAGACATGTGTACATGTGTGTAAGACCACTTCTGGGGGAATGCTTTTACTGCTTCATTTCATATAATAATAGTCTTAGCAATAAGTTAGATGATTGTAGTACATTATAATAATATAATATGTTCTGAATTTCATGTAATATGAAATGAAAACATATTTGAATAACATGAAGCAAAATTAAAAGGATAACTAATTCAAACCAAGTATTGGGATATTCCACAAGGCATTTGAAATATGATGATGTGTAAATCCACAAAAGTAGATCTGCAGAAACTAGGGGAATCATGAGAGACATGATGCATGTGTGAGAACTGACATATGACCAGAGTGCAATTCAATCAGGAAGGGAAAAAAAGAAAGAGAAAAAAGATTAGCAACATTAGCTCTGGGCTGGACATCTATCATGAGAGAATAAGGGTAGTTATTTTATCTAATGTCAGGTACCAAACAAAAACAAGTAGATGAGTTAGAGTGGTGGTTCTCAGCCTTCCTAATGCCATGACCCTTTAATATAGTTCTTTCTGTTGTGATTTCCCCCAGCTGTAAAATTAATTTCATTGCTACTTCATAGCTGCAATTTTGCTATTGTATGAATCATAATTAAAATATCTAATATGTAGGATATCCGATATGTGACCCCTGTGAAATGACTAAAGGAGTCATGACTCACAAGATGGGAACCATGGGGTAAAAGTGGGAACTGTAACGATACTCTTGGTATTGACTAGGATGCCTGGGGAAGACCCAGACAGATGCTAATAAATCAATGTTGCATAGCAGAATATAGTATAAACAAAGATATTAAATAAGTGGCAGATCCAGAAGACATGTTTGCAATGTGGGTGACAGATCAAGATTTAAAAGCTGTAATTACAGGAAGAGCACTTTACAAATTAACAAGAAACTGACAGCCTAACAGAGAGATGAGCAACAAATATAAATAGATAATTCATAGACCAGAAAAAAACAAATGGCCAACCCATATGCATAACCATTTTCTGAGTTTACTAACACGAAATGGAAGCTGAAGCCACAAAACACAACATCACTTCAGATCCATCAGACCGACAGAAAAAAATAGCAGTAATAGTAACAGCACTGTCAGTGGGGACTTGTGAGGGTATATCTTGGGAATTGCTGATAGAAGCATAAAATTAGAGGACAATCTGGAAACATTTATTAAGAGGAAGAAACGTAAACATTCCGACCACCCCTCTCCTGGATACACAGGAGAACACGTGAGAGTAGATGAAAGTCCAGATGTGGACTGGGGCACTAGTACCAAGGAGATGTATACACAAAGGAATCCTCAAAACACACCCCTGCTGACTCGGGATTTACACAAGAGCCAGAAGATGAGACAAAGAACTACAAATTGTCATCCCCAAGACTCCGCACCCTCACCACAACCATCAACTCACAGTAACTCAGGTTCCCTGCAGAAGGCCCCACAAGACCAGCTCTGCCCACAATCACGATGCTGGGGTACTCATGGGACTTCCCCTCTACACTTGTGGCTATTGGCAGATTCTGGGGGAGGGGAATCACTGTCTTCAGTTGCATACCCACGGCTGACCCCACAAGCTCCAGTGGATAGCTCTCAACCCAAGGCCACACACTGCCCTGCTTAAACTCAGTGAATCACAAAAACAAAATGAACAGATGTGAAGGTGAAAGAAATACTTGTGTGGGGGAGGCACAGGGATAGGAGGGAGACGGGAGGGGAATGAGGAGTGAGAGTGATCAGCATAGGTCTTAGTTAGGGTTTCTATTCCTGAGATGAAACACTATGGCCAAAAGCAGCTTAGGGAAGAAGGCATTTATTTTGCTTACTCTTCCATATTACAGTTCATCACTGTAGGAAGTCAGGCCAGAAACCCAAACAGGTCAGGAACCTGGAGGCAGGAGCTGATTCAGAGGTCATGGAGGGAGCTGCTTACTGGTTTCTCTCCAAGGCTTGCTCAACCTGATTTCTCATACAGCTCAGGACCACCAGCCCAGAGGTGGCTCCTTCCACATCAGTCATTAAAAATGCCCAACAGGCTTGCCTACAGCTAGATCTTATGGAGGTATTTTCTCAGTTCAGGTCCGTCCTCTCAGATAACTCTAGCTTACATCAAGTAGACATAAAAGTAGCCAGCATGGCATATACAGAACTAATGTAAATTGTTTAAACTTAAAAAAAACAGTACAAAAGAAAATTATATTTAATACAGTTTCACACTGCTGCAGAAATGATTAAAAGTACATACTTCACATGTGATTATAAGCATACATATATGCTGCACGTATATTGTGAGATCTGGAAACATCTAGAAGGATGTGTGTGCTACTTTTTGTGAAGGACTTTGCATTTAGAAAGGTGTGATGTTAGGTAACTGATAGCAGTAAGAGAGGAGCCTCGGGAGAGACGACTCAGTGGTTAAGAGCACTGGCTGTCCTCTAGAGGACACAGGTGTGGTTCCCAGAATCCTAATGAAGTAACTCCAGCTCCAGGGATTCCACCGCCCTCTTCTGGCCCCTGTGGGCAGTGCATACATGCATGCATGCATGTATACATACATATGTACATACGTACGTACATATGAAGGCAAAACACTTATGCACATAAAATAAAATCTTTTTTTGCAAAATAGGAAAAATACAGGTGAGAGAAGAGAAGGAGTTAGAACAAAGGAGGAAGAAGAAAGGACATTTTCACACCCAGAGCATCTGAGAAACCCACGTGTGTAAAAGCATAAGAGTGAGTCTGCATGCTCCTCCTGACCTGTGAAGCACTGACAATGACCTCACTCCTGAGCGAGCACCAGAGCTCTATGTACTCATTTCTTCATCTCCTCCCACCACACCACAAGGTTCAAACCATTATTATCCTCATTTAGCAAATGGTAAAACTAAGAGATGACGTAACCTTTCTAAAATTACAGTTATTCAGCTTCAGGGCTTGGATTGGAACTCAGGATAGACAAAACTGAAATCCTGGCCCATAACCACTACCTCTCAATAAATAATATGTTCAGGACTTTGTGCTGCTCCAAATATACAAGTTTCAATGGAATACATGTGTGCTGATTCTGTTTCAGTTTTTTTTTAAGTCATGTATACAACATGTATGTAGTTGAGCAAAAAGGAAAACACACACAACTTTTGATCTGCAAGCTCTAACTTGGAGGGTAAGAATACATTCAAAGACAAAAATGGGTGATTTGGATGTCATTCATTTGTTTGGTTTTGGAATTGGGTCTCATGCAGTCCAGTCTGGTCTTGAACTCACTATGTAAGCAAGGATGACCTTGAACTTCTGATCCTCCTGGCTCTACCTATTAAGTGCTGGGTATCACTGTGACTATTTATGAGCCATTGGAACTTGAAACCAGGGCTCTGAGCATGCTATGTGGGTACTCTGCCCGCTGAGCCATATCCCTGCCCCTGTTTTTATGTCCCTTAAACATACTTGAAAAGAAACTAGTCTCAAAAATTAAGCATCAATAATAGCGACAGATCGCTGAGGTTTTTCCTTTTCTTGGATAGGCTCTGGTATTTAGGTAGTGCTCTCTTAGTGGAAATGTTGGGCACACAGTCTTTTGTGAAGGGGGTGTCATTCAGTTCAGGAGGGATTTGGACAAGTCTGAGGAAGATCCTGACACACAGCTTAGAAACTGGAAGTTATCTCCGAGCACAGTGCATCTGCATCGTGGGTTGGGGCAAGCCTTTCTGCATGAGAGCAGGGCTTCGATCTAGGAGAGTGTGTAGGCCTGTACAGACTTGAAGTGCCAGGAAGGAGAATGCATCAGCCGTGTGAGTGGGTGTGGCTCTCAGCATGGCCCTGACACCTATGGTCCTCACTCAACCACACAGCCTGTCCAGAGAAAGCCAGCATCTCCGTGTGACGCCTAGTGGTGCCAGTGAGCTCCCACATGTCATAGCAGGTCTGTTCCTGGTGGAACACTTGTCCTATTTGGATCCCCATCCCTGCCTGAGAGTGATCTGCCACATATCTTCCAGAAGCAAAATAAATGTCCCAACCAAAAAGGGGACCAAGAAGGAAAATCCCCTCACCTCTCTGGGTCCTGGTGACAGTAATATCACAGGTAGTCAAATGAAGCAGTGGGAGACACAAAAACAAGCCAAGCACCATGTAAAACACGGCAGCAATATCCAAGATGGCAGCCATCAGTATGTCAGAATCAGCAGGGCGCTGTGCCATCTCACTTCCGTTTTTTCCACTTATAAACCTAAAAGCTTTGTTATCAAGTAAATAAGTCATTTCTTTTACATTTACGATAGTCTAGTATGGTTTCTAATTTTGATGAAAACTGACATCAAACCTGAATCTGTTGTTCATTAACATACTCTCTGGTTAATGGGTGTGAGTTGCAACAGTCTTAAAAAAGCCAAATCTGTGAGTGGCATAGCCAGGCTCACTAACTAGGGCATGCAGCCATTGACCATGATTGTCTTGTACTCAACTTAAACGCTCTCGTCTCTTCCCATTGTCTAACCACTTCAACAGAGCTCCACTCGAGCTATAAAAATACTGAGATTGACATATTTAAAGCCAGGAGACAGATTTTAAAGATGAGGTTCACTAGGTTGGCATGCTGAGCTTCCTGGATTTGGGTTGTATAGAGGGGTCTGCTTTGTCAAAAGGGAGGCGTCTTCAGTGGCAAGCTGGCTAGCTACTCCAGAGCTCATGGAGCTCTAAGGAGAAATTCTTTCCTATCTGATCATAAAGTGGGAGATTTAAAACAAAAACAACAACAACAACAACAACAACAACAACAAACCAGCCTCAGAGAAAGTTGCTAAAGTTAAGGATAGATTTGGGGAAGGAATTTACAACATTGTTTCACAGTAGCAATGTCTCTTTGAACACCAAAGTTCCCATTTTCAGGACTCCACCTTTAGTCTCCAAATCTGTAGGTTGCACAAAGCTGTGTAATAACAGCCATACTGTTTGTAAGCAGGCATTGCATAATTCAGCTATTTCTCTTTCCATTTCTGTTTGTTCCTCAGGCATTGTGTGATTCAGCTAAGCCTCCTTCAATTTCTAGTAATTCCTTCCCTTTCACATGATCCTCCCCCACTAATAAAGTCACCCACAGACTCACAGCCCCTAGAAATGAAAGAGGAAGGCAGAAGTCAGTTATTGGCTCTTCACAAATCTCAGGAGCCAAAGCTCTCCCATAAACCTTAAGGCTGAAGGGACACTGGTGTGAACTCTGGAGTTCTCATTTTGTCTTCTCGACTGTATAAAAGATAAATGTGACATAGATAAGAAAAGAAAAAAATTAAGAGGAGAGATATCAAATGCTCCTATGTCCTTGGGAAGGGACCATGAACCATCCAATCCTGGGTCATGTCAGGTATGGGGGGCGGGGAACAGCCTCCAGGGAGGTTAGCGGGGTTGGGGTGTGTGCAATTGCAACTTCCTCTAATGCATCCCACCAAGGTATTTGGAGTCTTACAAATGTTCTGCACCCTACTGTGCAAGGATGTGGTTAAATGTGAATGCCCACCAAAGCTATCCAGCCAAAATGGGGGCTGGAACCATGTCAGAAAGCACCCTATTACCCTTAGTAGCAAGAAGACAGCCACACATTTCTCCTGTCTTGTGAGAGATGCTCAGAAACTACCGAACAGACTTGAAGAGAGATGATGTGTAAGGCAAGGCACACACAACGACATGGGAGGACTCAGTGACTAAAGACATCACAGAAGATGATAAACAAAAAACTATAAAAAAATACTTCTTAATGTCTAATATGCAACTATCACCCCCCCACCCCATGAAAGCCCATGCTATACCTGTTTCAAAATGCCAGATCACTAAAAATGAGAAAGATTGCTTTCCTGGCAATGTTGAAAAAGAGCTGGTCCCAACAGAAGATAAGAATTAGGCGGAGTGGGGTGTTTACAAAATGAGGTGCTGAGGTACTCCCTGCACACCACATTTGGATCAGAGATCTTCCACTCCCAGGGAGACGGAGAGTGAATGATGGGAACTTAGCATAAAGTAGAAAGTGAACTTTCCAGAGTTCACACATCCCAAAGAGGACTGCTCTTCCACAATCACACTGAGGAGCCTTTGGGTTTCAAAAGCATTGATGCTGAAAACATTCTGGGCACCCTTGTTCTGAAGCTGTCTTCTGAAATTGGCCATAGCCCCACAAGGGAACAAGTCTTATCACCAGTGCACAGCCAATGTACAGACCACTTGAGAAAAGAGTCTCAATGCTTTTGTAGTCAGACTGTGCCCTTCATTCCTGACAAGGTTTCTAAGCTGGACAAAGTATGCACTAGGTTTGGTTCCAAACATTATTGGCAAAGTTCATAACACAGAATACCTTTAGAGAGGTATCCCATAGCAGAAAAGACTAGAAGAGGGAGTACTGGGAGGAACACCAAAGACATTTCAAAAGTTTATATAGAAACCTGCTACTCTAGAAGTTTCATAAAATACATGCACATGCATACATAAAAAGAGTTTAAATGGAGTTACCCTATAATGGGGCAACAATAACCCTACTGGACATTACAAGCTAACAAAAAGCCTAGAGCCAGGCATGGGTTGCCTTTTTTGCAGTTGTTAGCCAGTGAGTACCCATACTTTTGTAGTCAGACTGTGCCCTTCATTCCTGACAAGGTTTCTAAGCTGGACAAAGTATGCACTAGATCCCCTCAAAGAGCATTACAAACTATTGCCAATTCTCTTGGTTACCCTCCAGAACTTGACAGCATGACCCTGTTGCCGAAGACACCACATATTTGAATCATAGACCACAGAGAAATGAAGCTAGGACTGACCTGGAAGCCTCATCTCTACTAACTAGCATTCATAGTGTTGAAAGGTACTGTGAATGCTACAGAAGAAGAAAAGTAATCATGAATCTTACCATCTGTGAACCTTGTGAGCTGCAGTAACAACCAGCTTGGCAAGATAGGCTCCTAAGCAATTGTGGCACAAATGTCATTGGGGTAACCAACCACTTTTCAACTGGATTTAAGACCTGATACACAAGTTGAAAATCACACATTGAACTGTTACTGGGTCCACTAACCTGTGTCTAGAAAGTTCACAGACTCCAAGAGGAAATTACTACTATTATAAGTCTGCTATATGGACATAACACTAAACTGAGTTCTAATGACTTATCATTATATCCAGAGATTACTGCATCTATCAACCATCATAGGACAAGTTTTATTTGCAGAAGATGATGGTTAACACAAAGATAAACTGGTCAAGGTGTAGAGAATGAGAGACTTTGGAGTGCTCAGTCCTGAATGGGATATCTGTATGGTACTCCAAGGCTTGGGAACCATTGTGGAAGAGAAAATTGGAAGAGAAAATTGAAAGATTATTAAGAGTAAGAGCTGATGGATGACTACAAGGAAACAGTCTATTCTGCCTCCCTTGTCTGACACTCTGACATCATGCAAGCTGGGTAACTTCTATCTGTATCATCAACTGGATAGAGAGTGGGTTTCCATCCAGCCTAGAAGGGTTCTCATTCTCTCTCTCTCTCTCTCTCTCTCTCTCTCTCTCTCTCTCTCTCTCTCTCTCTCTCCCCTCCCTCCCTATGACCTTGTACAGGGTAGCAAGGGATATGAGAGGTGGAAATAGCCTTATCAATTTCTAGAGCCACTCATAGGCAGGTTTCGTTTTCTATACACAGGGAGACTGGGCAATGTTGTAGGTTCTCAGCTCACTTCATATTTGAATGAACATGCTAACCAATTCACTTATTTGATGCAAGTTCATTGAATGTTACCAATAATATGTTCCAGTTTTATTAGTTATAGATTCTCAAGATCACTACCCTCTTGATGGGACAGTATTTTCCATTGCTAATGATTGGCTTCTCTCTATTAATTAACTTAAACATGCAAATGCCACTGGTACAGTCTAAGAGTCTTCTAAGTAGACTTGTGAGACATTTTGAAAGCTAGCAGTTGCCTGATACCATTCAACAAAAAGGCAGCACAAGCAAAGAAAGCTTCATGCCAATATCCCATCCTACATATGTTTAAAAAAAAACTCAGCTAATTTTTCCATCAACATATAAAACATAAAGATGCTTCTTAGCCATCTGGGATTAACACTAAACATGGACTTGTTAAAGATTCAAAATTCAGTTGATATACCTAAGCAGAGTAACAAATTATAGGATACAAAATATAACACATAGTCATAAGAATGGTATTGAGGAAAAATAAGATGTACTCCATAATAAATCTCTTAGCAAACTCAGGGCTAGACCAGGATTATTTTAATCTAATAGAGGATATTTACATAAACCTCTAACTAACATCATGTTAATGGTAAAGGATAGAGATCTATCCCTGCTATGAACAGAACAAGGCAACTGTGTTTATTCACCGTGCTCCTATTCCACACAGTACTGAAAGCCCTCACCAGTGTGATAGGATAAGTGAAAACATGACAGCTACACTCTGGGAAAGAAGAGATAGAAATGTCACTGTGAAGTGACATGCTCTATACTAAAAATAACATAAATCATTTCTCAAAAGAAGCTCCTAGGAGCTAAGAACTAAAGAAGGTCATTAGGGCCACGTCAGCCACTACATAAAGATCAACCTAACACATTTGTGTGTTAGCAATGAACATTGGAGGCTGAGGCTCTGGAAAGCCATTTACAACAGCTCAGGAAGGTTACATGTTCAGGTGAGAATCTAACAAGTTAAATGTGCAGAATTTGTAGGAGGGAACCACAAAGCGCCGATGACAGAAGAGCTGTGTGAAGAAGGCATGACATTGTTAAGTTGCCATTTCTCCCCAGAATCACGTGAGTGGACTAACTCTTACACCCTATGGGGTTGTGTGTGTGTAAATAACATAAGCTGATCTGAAAACTCAGAGGGGAGTGGCTATGGGGATGGCTCAGTGGTCAAAGCATTTACAACACAAGCACGAGAGAGAACAAAAGTTCAGATCCCAGAATCCATTCAATGTCAGGTGGGCCTAGCAGCCTGTCTGTAATCCCAGCCTCCTGTGATGGGGTTGGAATCCCCAGAGCATGTTGACTAGCAAGACTAGCCATATCAGCAAGCTCTAGGTTTGACTGAGCACAAGGTTTTCTTCAGTACACAAGGTGGAAAGGCAAGAGAGGATGACTCCCAACATCACCCATGGTGTCCACATGGACACTTGCAAAACATGCATGAACACACACGCAACACACACACATAAACACATGCATCACACACACACACACACACACACACACACACACACACACACACACGTGTGTATGTGAGAGAGACAGAGAAAAGATACAAATAAAACTTTTATGGAATGGCAAATAACTTGAAAACTGATTTTGAAAAGGAGAATAATCTAAAGGGCTCACATGATCCCATAACTAATTCTAAAGCTGAATTAAGCAAGAGAATATTAAGTCATAGAAATTATGCACAGAGTTAACAGGGCATAGTAGCCTAGAGATATCTTTCAGAAGAATGGTCAATGGATATGTAGTGTAAAGGAAATGCTGTGTGTGTGTGTGTGTGTGTGTGTGTGTGTGTGTGTGTGTTGTGTGTGTACATAAATTTTTTATCCATACTTCATCTCCACTACAAAAATTAACTTAAAGTAGTTCGTGGACCTAAATGTAAAATACATAAAATTAAAATTACAAACATTCTAAGAACACCGATGGAAATTTCTATAACTTTGGATTAGGAAAAGAATTTGAATAATATACTAATAACATGACCCACAAAGAGAAAAATACCAACTGTACTTCACCAAAACTATAATGGTTTTTTTTTTATGATAGATGATAGAGCACAGGGCAACCAATGAAAACTGTCTGTGAATCACAGATCTGGAGGGGGTTACTTGTTACGATAAATCTTTCCGCCAAAAGCTGCCTGAGCCCCACTGCCATGGCTGAGCTTTATGCCAGCCGCCCGCCTGAGTTAGGGCCCAAATGAATACACAGAAACTTGTATTAGGTACAATGCTGCTTGGCCAATGACTAGGATTCTCATCTGTCAGCTCAGTCTTAACTATCATAAATCTATATATTTTATAAGACTTATCTTATCGGACGCCTTATTGGCGTCCCTCCTTGCTGGTGAATCACATTGTGCTGCTGGAGCAGAAGCGAAGGGGAAAAGAGCCACACTTCCTGTTTCCTCGCTCAGATATGAGTCTCCTTGCTATGTCTGGCAAGCCTTCTGCCTGGATCATCACTTCTCTACTACATTTCCCAGAATCCTCTTTGACTCCTACTCCTTGCTTGCCATTGGCCAAACAGTATTTTATTTAACAATCAACAAGATAAACATACAAAGAAGTACATTCCCCATCAGTTACTTATATTTTTAACATAATAAGAACTCTCAAAATCACCAATAAAAACTTGAAAAATATCCAGTTGTTTTTTTAATAGGCAAAGATTTGAATAGGCATTTCCAGAAAAAAATATATTCAAGCAAATAATAAGCATACAAGATGCAGCAAGTTACTCCCTTGTCAATGCTTGTTTGATAGCTATTCTGATGGCATTTTTAAGCAGCCAAGTAACACACACACACACACACACACACACACACACACACACACACACACAGTTAAAATTAATACAGACTTTTGAAATTTCCAGGGATAATTGCAAATGTTTGTAATCCAAGAGCTAGAGGGGTAGAAACAGGTAGATCCCTGGAGCTTACTGACTGGCCAGCCTCACCTAGTTGGTGAGTTCAAGGCTATTGTCTAAAAAAGGTTAGGATGGATGGCACCTGAGGAGATACCTGAGGTGGCCTTCACATACACACACATCCCTCCTGCAAACATGCACACAAAGATTATGGCATAGACAGCTGGACTGATACAAAATCAACACGTTACATTTCACAATCACCAGTTGTTTATCTTTGTGAAACAGACAGCTCTGCTACCTTACCACTCCCTGTTTTTCTCTTGTACCTATAAATTGCAGTTCCCTCAGCCTACGCAAGGAAGACATCAGCTGCAAGGCTGAAATTATCAGAAGTCTATGACATGAGCCTCAGAATCTATGCCTGCCAGAGGCAGGTGATAGGTCTCTGAGGAGTGGTGGGGCAGAGTGACAGTTATTATTGTCACTACCCATTTAAGATACAAACACAGAAGTGTGCTTGGTATATAGTTGTCCAACTCTGTACCATATCGTCATAGAGAAAAGACATTCCAGAGCACACCCAGGGCCTCATTACAAGAATTCCTACCCTGGTGAGTAGGATACAATGTCTAACCTCTCCTCTGTACCAACAACAATTTAAAATACAATACTACCCAAGTTTGACCTCAGGGACCAATGAGCTCCCTGGTTTATTTACAGATCACAGAAGAGCACTTGCCTAAAGGAACATGGATGACCCCAAAGCAGCTGCATGGCACGTCTTTACCTAGCATGGATGATGGCTTGCCCACAGCCACGTGGATGGAGCCTCAACCTCCCCCAGCTTATATATACTCTAGCACTTCCTATGAACTCATATATTAATGGACAGAATTGCATGCAAATGGCTGGGAGGAGAGTTGGAATCTCAGATGAGGGTCCAGCGATACTCCCTAGGCCCTCATATGAGGGGATGTCAACAGTTAACAAGCCTGATACTGATGACCTCTCTCTCTCTCTCTCTCTCTCTCTCTCTCTCTCTCTCTCTCACACACACACACACACACACACACACACACACACACACACAAATGAAAATGGCATCTCCTTCACTTGGAGGAGAGCAATCACAACAGGAATTGTAAAACAAACAAACAAAAAAAAACAAATGAATGGACAGGAACACTCTCGGACTCCCTATATAAAGAGGACCAAGAATTCGGACACTCAGCTACTTTTGCACTCCTGAGTTGGGCTGAACCTAGTTATACTGTATTGTTGTCTTTGTGTCTGATGGGGTGGGCCCCTGTGAATGGTGTAACACAAAGTCAGTATTAAGTAGGGATCAAGTCTGAGACTCCTATTAACATGTGAGAGCAGGAGATGAATCAAATACTTCTGAGTAAAAATCAGAGATGACCATAAAGCCATTAAACAAATTCCACAATGTGCTAAGTTTCACTGCTTCCTACCCAACCTTCTTCTTCAGCAAGTTTGCCTCATGTCTACATTTATTCACCCCCTGCAGAAGATGAAGTATAGCCTCCATTTCCACAACAGGGATTAGAAACAATAAGCTCATAAATGTGGAGGTTTGTGGGAAAGAAAGTGATACTATACAGATGCAAGATCATATTTTTAATGGCCGTGCCTACATGTCAGTGATTTTTCCCAATTGAAAATTCTAACCACTGGGTTATTTCCTATCTGGGATGTGGGTGTTTAGGCAGCAGTGAGAGAATTCTGGCCAGGCCCAAGTGCTTGGAACAAGTAGACACGATAAATTAAATCATCAAAATACATTACCCACAGAAATCTTTGCTTTTTTGCAAGCACTGTGGAAAGATGCCATTGGAGACATTTTTAGCCCTTGAGTTTGCAGAAGGTCACTTCTGCTGCAAATATCTGCACCACCATCTACAGCAGGTTTTCTAAATGGGTTTACCAGGCTACATTCAAATACTGAAGGGGAAATCAAGAAACAACAGTCAACCGAGTACATGATCTTACAAGCATCAAGGACCATAAGCAAATGGATTTAGACCCTTGCCTGGGAAACAACAGGAAAACCCCTTCATCGCTTTTAGCTCACGAAACCTGATTGCCTTATTCATTCTGTTTTGTTTTGCTTGTCTTTTGAGGCAAGATTTCACTCTGTGGTCTGAGATGATTTGGAACTGAAGCTGAATCTCCTCCCTCAGCCTCTCAAGAGCTAGAATGACAGGCTTGAACCACCACACCTGCCTGGTGCTCATCCTTTTATTGCACTTTAAACTTTGCCTGACGTTTATGTCTTAGCTGACCAGTGCTCAGAGAACAGATATTCTATAAATCTGCACCATTGGCTGGTGTTTAATTCAAACAAAGAATTGGGGCTAAGTAGCTCCACTTACCAGATCATCAGAACTCAAAACTTTAGTCCCTGAAGCTTGTATAATTTAAAAATCCTATCACACACTTACTACATGTCAGACAACCGACATAATGATCTAATTTAACCTTTACAAGTATAAGAAATAATATTATATTTTTATATATAAGAAACAGAAATGGCATTTAGGCAATTTTTCCAAAACCCTACCTACCATTTATAAATGGTGGGTCAGTAATTCTAACACATCATTGTTTGACTCAAAATACCTGACCCTCCTTCTTTTACACCCACTGCCCACAGTGGTAGACACTCACCCTTCTCAGTACAACTGACATTGTGCAAGTCTGCCTATGGTCTTCTGGTGTCCTATTGCAGACTGGAAAAATCAAAATGTGCAGCAGAAACATCATGTTATCATCTGTTACCCATAACCCTCTCGATGCTGAACTGCCGCAGGGTTATGCCTACTTTCTCCAGTTGAAGACATTCCCCAGTTCTGTTGTATTGTTTAGTGTGGATGAGATCGGCTCTCACTGAACAGCCGAGACTGGCTTTGAACCCGTGTTCCTGACTCCCAGGTGGAAACCTCCAGAGCCACAGCCACTGAAGCACCCTCCCCCCTGCTTCCCTCTCCTTCACAGCCTAAAGCTCTCCTTTTCCTCACGGACAGGGGCCAGTGTGAGAACTCCGTGAACATTGCATCATTTCTTGATGGAGATCCCAGAAGTGTGTATAACAATTCCAGATGACTCTAGCCTGAAAAGACACTAAAAGAGCTGCTGGGCTATTGCTAGGGACTGTCTTACTCTAGTTAGAATTTCTACCTGGTAATGTTACCAGTGAAAGTTACATCTAGGTTGCCTGAACTGCTAAAGGGATGATTTACCTGAGCCATTTTCATATCTGTTATTACATGTGCTATAATTTAAGCTCACCCAGAAACTACATGTAATTATCCAAAGCATTTCATTTCACCTTACTGATGACTTTTGCTTAGTTACAGCTTTTGCCAGTTCCTACACCAACGATCCAACCACTACTTTCAACATGTGCACAGTATTTCTCCTCCCTACTTGTGGTAAAGAAGGGCAGGTTCAGTTTAACAAACTACACCAAGTACGCCAGAGGGAAATGCCAGAACGGAGCTGTCTGGTACTGTGAAGGGGTGACAGAGTTGTGGATGAGTTTGCTGCTCTCCTCTGCTAAATGACTTTTTCTTGTCACTCTGGACTCCAAGGAGCCATTTCATCAATTCATATCTCAGTTTATTTTCACACCCCTTGCACCTAAAAGATGACCAGTCCAATAGAGGTTGTGTCCGGCATCTCAGCCTGTCTGTTCACCCTCAACAAAGGGAGATCCTAACAAGCTAACTTATCCAGAGTCCCAGCACACAGGCTAACATCAGGACCATATATATTGCCTGGGAAAAAATTATGCTGAACTATGCTACAGACTGAGCTGTTCCAGGGAGATACCCTTCCAAAGAAACAATAAATAAAAAGAAGAGTAACCAAAGTGGCGGTGAATTCAAAATTTGACTTTTAAAAGAAACCCCTTGCCAGAAAGGGCAATATAATGTAATTGCATTGTTATATAATCCTTTGGTACAGACAGCTCAGTCACACTCATGAGTAAATTGAGAGTGAAGAGAGATTTAGATTCAGATTAACTCATCAGCAGACTTCATGCAACAGTCTAAACTGTGTACTAGCATCTAAATCTACTACATGGTAGACACTAAGAGTGTGACTTGCTGGATTTAATATCTGCACAGAGCTAAGGTTTCAATAGGCTCAGTTCTCATTTGCAAGATCACGTCAACACACTTAGACGTGAGAGGTCTTAGTCTCAAGGTGACTTGTTGAGCACTATGGACATAAACCTGGGAAACAGAAAAGGAATCCAGGTGTCAGTTCCAAAGAAGTCTACTCTCTGCCATACACCTTCTCCTTCCTGTTCCCAGATTCTAAACATCTCTTCCCAGCAGGAAGATAAGGTAGATAAATAAAATTCACTCAGGAAACAGTTCAGGTTCTCTCTAAATCCTGATAGTTTTACGTAAATCTCTATACATTCACATTCTGATTACAGGATGAGCCACATGAAATAAAAGTCATAGAGTTTAAACTATCTTCATGTGGATTCAGTGTCATTTACAGATATACACTGATGGGTTATGCGTTGCCCGAATAGCACATCAACAATAAAAACTGTCATGATGTGCCTGCCACCCAAGGCACTACTCCTAAGTCAATCTGAAGTTTCTTCCAGCATTGCAGAATCATGGGAGGCATTCCAGCATGAACTTTCTGCAGGAGTCACCCAAAGAGTTTAATTATAGACTAGTCTGCAAATGAAGACCCTACATCAAACACTTGCTCAGAGATCTACTCAGCAAGCAATACGTTTGATCACGGCAAAGATACTTACGGTAGAAGGTCCTCTTTACTCGTGGGTTCATCATTTGGGGACGTGTTCATCAGGAGTTGTCATGCTTTGGATCTTTAACACCGTTCTTCCTCCAAGGTTTCTTGTCCGTAATGTCCAAAACAGAGTCACTTGAACTAACAAGCCATCGTCCCATACTGTTTCTTCTTTGTGTGTGAATGTTACCCTGTAGATCAATTTCCTGTCCAAAAACACTCAAAACGAACAAACGCTGCTCTGTGCAAGTGAGATGTGCTGCTCAAGTCCTCTGTTTTTGCAGTTTAGTTCAGGAAGAAAACCCTGATTAAGATGAGGAGTCATATCCCAGTTGTTCCAGGGAACTTAAAAGACAGACGCGCTTCTTCCTTATGAATGGGCTTATCAAAGCGGCCAGTATCGTTTGCTCTTGCTAGCTTGTGTCTGCTGTACTATTTACACACAAATCATCCATGTGCCTCGTGCAGCTGAAAGTCCCACCCCACAGCCACAGTAACACAAGGACAAGCTATATTTTCAAGTCAGGCTTCGTGGGCTTTGAAGTACGTAATGCTTTCCATTCCTGAAAGGACAAAGAGATCTACATTGTCAAAGTTTATTTTTAAGCCCATGTGCTTGCTAAGTGCAGTGGCAAACAGACATTCTGTGCCTGGTGTACTATGACTGGAACCTATTAATACAAACAGATGAATCGCTGGCCCTGCTCCATATAGGCTTTTACTTCTTTATTTCTTTCACCTTATCTAAATTGCATCTGCATCGATTATCTTTTTTTTTTTTTTTACATTAGGAATGTTATCGGTTTTATAGCCTGGTTTGTTTTCAGTGGGTTGGGATAGAGAAAAAAGGGGAGAGAGGGGAGTAAGAACAAAGTTTCAGGGGGCATTGGCTTTGATAAGAAAGCAATTAAAGTCAGAGTCTCCTAGACTAGAGCAAAGGGACATTCAGAGACCATAAAAGTGACAACAAACTTTAAAAAATATTGGAGGCTAAAAGGAGAGTGAGCAGCAGAGGAGGCAGGGAAGGAGGGAGCGGGAGATGCCTTGACTATCGGCAGTAATTCTTAGCATATTTTCTTACTGTTGGGAAAGCAAACTGCTCTGTTTTGTATAACCCCCTACTGGTCTGCTCAAACCACCAAAATCAGCCGGCATGTCATCCAATACCGGACCTAGACTATGGAAACACATCGTTGCTCTGTTAAAGCCGTAACAAAACACAGCTGAGCAGGGAGCATGAGGTGTGGGGTGACCCTGAGGTAACGAAATCAGTGTTGTGGAGTTTCCAGCCCAGATCTTAAACATCTGGGCTCAGAACAGTACTGTGTGGCCCTCTGCATTAAATGCTGGCGGGAAGTAAACTGATCTTCCCATCAGACAGGGACAATCCATGCTACTGAAATCATGCAAGAGACATAGACTCACTTTTGTTCACATATTTTGAAATGTCCGTCCTGTGCACCCATGTGTCCATAACATAACATACTCTAACATGCTCATCTCAGCTGGGTTGTTCAGAACTAAGAGAGGGTCTTCGTCACTCTGCTGAAAACTCTGCTCCAGTGACACCTTTTGCTAGATGACACTGATTCATGTGAGACGTGCCTGTGTAGAAGGAACTGGAAAAGGAAATAGAAGAAACAGTTATGCTAACCGGACCAGAGTGTGACCCCTGACCTTTGTTTCATTAATGGGCTCTTAGGCTATAATCTCATGAAGTTGCCAGCTGCTGGCACCCCAAAAAATAAACAGAGTCAGATGGTGGCTGTCTCATAAGCTTCAGGGGAAATGGCTTCTGCATCTCCATGTTGAGTAACACCACAGTTAAACATCAGAGGACTCATTCGGGGCCAGAGTACAGAAGTGAGGTTGCTTTAAATTAGCACCTAAGCACCAGCCAGTGGGGTAGGAAAGCAGTACCCTGATGGCCATGTGCTCCCTTTTTATATTCACACTAGGGAAGGATGGCAGAGTGATGAGGATGGGCAAGATCTTCTGAAACAAAAAAAAAGTCACTCTGGGAATAACACAGGGTTTGTAAAATATGGGATTGAAGCTAAGGATTGTATTAGTCAGGGTTTTCTAGAGGAACAGAAGAGATGGAATGAAAACAGATGAATGGATGGATGGATTGATGAGTGAAAAGATAGATATATAGATAAATAGATATTGATGACAGACATGATAGCTAGATATTGATACAGAGACAGATAGATATGATAGAGATGATAGATAGATAGATATTGATGACAGAGATGATAGCTAGATATTGATAGACAGAGACAGATAGATATGATAGAGATGATAGATAGATAGATATTGATGACAGAGATGATAGCTAGATATTGATAGACAGAGACAGATAGATATGATAGAGATGATAGATAGATATTGATGACAGAGATGACAGATAGATATTGATAGACACTGATAGATATTGATAAACAGAGATAGATATTGATAGAGATGATAGATATTGATAGAGATAGATAGATAGATAGATAGATAGATAGATAGATAAAAGGGATTTTATTAGAGTGGCTTATAGGCTTGGTCCAACATTGGCTGTCTACCCACAGAAAGTTCAAGAATCCATTAGCTGTTAAGTCCATGAGACTGCATGTCCCAGCTGGTTTTCAGTTTACACTGGAATCCCAGAGAAGTAGGCTCTAATGCCAGTGAGTATAAGGGCAAGAAGGCAAGGAACAGAAGCTTCCTTCTTCTGTGTCCTTTTATACAGGCTGTCAGCAGAAGTTACAGCCCAGATTCAAGGTGGGTCTCCTCATCTCAGAAGATCTGGATTAAAGGTGGTTTTCCTAGTTCAAATTATTTAATTAAGAAAAATCCCTCACAAGGTACCCAGCTGCTTGTGTTTCAGAGATATAATCAAGTTGACAACCAGGAATAGCCATCACAAGGATGAATCTAATATTGGTGGAAGGTTCTTATGGTACAGAAAGGGAAATATAGTTACATGGGGGGTATTGTGAGGCCATCCCTCTCATCAAGCCCCTACAGCGCCCTAGGTGACATGCTGAGGACATAACTTTGTGTTTAAAATACAATCATGTAGCCATGCCTAAAAGTTGTTTGCAGTGGTTGGCAAACTAAAGGCTGCTGTCTGAACTGGGTTTGGTTGAGAAATAGAATCTGTCATATAAGAGGCAGAAGTACTTCCAGAGCGGTGGGGCAGCATAGCATACCCGACCATGAGAAGGATCAAGTGGTAGAAAAGATACCCTGACTGCAGTAGGTAATTTGGTCCCCATTCTTTTCACTTCTTCCACCATCTAAACAGACAAAGCAAGCCCAGTCCACATCAGCATCTCAGGCATCACTAATGCCTAATGGGTTTCTGACCAACAGCTGACATGGTTCCTCTGCTCCCCAGCAAGGGGTGTGTGAGAACATCCTGCTCCAGCAGAATCCTGTTCTTTCTCCCAGCAAGGAGTCTTGTTCAAAGTATGTCTGAACATCAAGAATACTCAAAGTTTATCCAACCCCTTGGTTTCTGCTGATGCTCAGAGCCTCCCGAGTCAGGTGAGTGGCATTTGAAAAAGCTGGCACAGAATACAAACCTCAAGTGTTCTTTCCTGGTTGGAGCCAAACCCAGACCTTTTCAGAGGCGTGAAAACACACAGCCACGTTGATTTGGCATTCCTTCCCCAGGCCGTTCTCCCCACTGGTGCTAGCCAGCACCACACAGAAAAGTCTTGCGACATGAGCCATCTCCATGGAATTTTAAGTTCTGCCAAAAACAAGAGAGATTGGAAATTTCGTGAGACTGGCTATTCTTAGGAGGTTTCCATCCCAGATTCCTAATGCGTGTGGCTCAGATAAGTGTCTGCCAGGCACTGCCAGCATTCTGAGGTCCGAGGCAGATGTGCCCTTTTTCCACACACAGCTCGGCACTGAGACCTCTAAGCAGCGGTAAATGCAGGGGTTGTTGGAAATCATCACCGCATGCCAGTCCTACATCCCCTTGCCTTTGTGGAAATGGGCTTAAAATGCCATTTGTAACACAAACATTGGGTTTGAATGTCCTCAGAACACATCCAACTTTTAGATGACACATTTATTTTTCTCTAAAATCAAACCAACCTATCCTAAAACAACCCTTCAATTATTTTCTTTATTTCTGTTTGCTTCCTTTTCTCTTTTTCTCCTGGTCAAATCAAAATATTTTTTTAAAAAGATTTGGGAAAGGGCCTGAGGTTCTGGCTCAGGGGATTAGTGCAAGCAGGAGGCCCCCTGCACCCATGTGAAGAAAACAGACAAGGCCACATATACCTGAAAGCCCAGGGCTGGGGGTGGTTGGAGGACAAAGGAAGAAGAGGCACTAGCCAGCTAATCTAGCCTAAAACTGGGGGTCCTGAGTTCAGCGAGAGACCCTGCCTCAAAGGAATGAGGCAGAGAATGGAGAATAGGACACCTGATGACCTCCTCTGGCTTCACATGCACACAGATGGGTGAGCTCGCCTGCACACACCTGTGCACACACGGGCATACACTACACACACACACACAGACTTACCACAAGTACAAATATATCCCAAGGCATATTAAGTATGTAGCAACTCAAGCTCCTTCTATTTGCCTATCTTTCACAAGAAAAACATATATTTTTTCCTTAAGAATATTAATCTCATTTTTATTCCATCATATTTACAACAGAACTGATACATTGTATGCATTTTATTTCAAGATACTTCTTTTTTATTTAGAGAATACTTTATTAGTTTTTGTAATCAAACCCACGTAGATAAGACCTTACATATTTAATACAGTGCGTTACCCCTGTACAAATGGAAAAAACTTAAGTTCAACATTTCTAGACCAATATGGCTGTTAATTTCTGTACAATGCCAACTCAACACGGTAAACTGGGATACTTTTTTCCAAAGTTGACAGCACAGCTAAAGTTTCCAAAAATTCAATATATATATATATATATATATATATATATATATATATATATACAGACCAATAAGAGCAGTATGTTATGCATCAATAGCAGCAACAGCTTTTCCAGGTTCTGCAGTCATCTGAACAAAATGAAAAACATATATTTTTAAATCTTTTATATTTAATGTATGTGTATGAACATTTGCCTGTAAGTGGAATTACAGAGGGTTGTGAGTCACCTTCTGGGCCGGGAATTGAACATGGGTCCTCTGCAAGAGTAGTAAGCACTCCTAACTGCTGAACCATGTCTCCAACCCTGAAATGTATATCTTATACACAACTACAACTCCGCAAGAAGGATAACCGAGTCTGTTAACCATTATTGAGTACTGTGTCTGCTTTCCACCTCAGTGACCTGGACAATGGTCTTTTTTTTCCTGAGAATATTTTTATTTAAATTTTTCTGAGAATTGCACATATGCATGCTGTATTTATACCATTTCCACTCCTGCCTCCTCCCCTTCTGACTCCTCCCATTCTGCCCTCCTCCCTCTCAAATTCTTGACCTCTTCTTTAATTGTTATTATTTACACACACACACACACACACACACACACACACACACACACACACTGAGCCCATGTCGTGTTGCTCATATGTACATGTGCTTAGGGATGAGTACTTGGGATTGAAGAATCTATCTGGGAGTTCTTCCCCGGGGAAGCAAATTCTTCCTGTGTTGGCAACCATTGACTGCCTGCAGCTCTTCGCCTAGGTATGAGGCCCTGTGAAATTTCACACATCCAACACTAGCATGCCAACTTGTGTGGTCACTATGTGAGGTTTCACGGCTGTGACTTGCCTGTCAAGTCTAAAAGACACTATAGAGCAGCAGGCATCCTGATCTGTTGACTCTGACCATCTTTCTGCCCTCTCTTGCTCCATTGCTCCTGGCTATAGAAGCAGGGTGTTTCTTGTTGTTCTCTATTATATGGGTCAGCATGACAAATTCGGTGTCATTAGGGCTTGTACAAGCATGTTGGGTAGGGGACTGATAACCTGAGCAAGATTCTTTAATATGGCATTGATTAACTACATGCTGGTCCAAGATAGGCTCAGCTGGGACAACTAAGGCTTTCCCCTTGAGTCCAGGCAAGCCCAGGCATGTTCCCAGCACTGTAGTGGGCCAAGACTAAAGAACTGTTTAGGCATGCTGGCCACCCAGCCTAGCCCCAAACTGGCAAGCTCCAAGTTTAGTCAGGTTCGGTTAGTGAGAGATACAGTAGAGGGCAATCGAGCAGGACACAAGAGAGCATGACATCACCCTCTGGGCCTCCACATCTGAACACACATGGACACATGTACACATACTCTCACATTACACACAGTAAAGTCTGTCACATTCCAATTCCCTGGACAGGGTCTCACACAATATGACATCTATGAGAAGAATTGGCTTTCAGTCCCGACACAGAACAAAACCAAACCCCTGAATGGATGGGAATATCCCAGGATGGTGCAAGAAAAATGCCAAATATGGCACCCATGTCTGAGGCTGAGTTGCAGGCTGGGACAGAGACAGAATTGAGGAACACATAAAGAGAGCCAAATGAATCCACCAAGCAGGGTGGGAATGAAAGTTAGCAACTGCCAACAGGACATTAAACAACAAAGCACTCAGTGATGGGTCTCTGGAGCAATTTTGGAGTGGATGGTTTGGGGGTAGGCTAACAGTCATCAAATCTGTGCTTCTGAAGACTGACTAAAAGGGTTTGGTTCCATGGTGTAGCAAGTTTAGAAGAGGTAACAGGAGAGCACTGTGGAAGGTGTCCTGGTTACTCACCCCATGGCAGGGACTCCCTCCAATGGCCCCCAACCCATGGTTCTCTTCAAGGAGTAAGCACCCAGCATGCCCAGATCTGGACATCTTAAAAAGCAACCTGAAATCTTATGTGACATTTTTTGATCTTTAAAATTCTTAGAAAGACTTGGCAGGGGAAGAGGCAAGTGCCTGAGGCCAGGGGCTAGCTACAGCCACAAAGTATTTGCCTCACAAGCATGAGGACCTGAGTTTGATGGTCAGAAGCCTTGATATGAAAAGACCCAAGCTTGATGGCACACACTGGCAATCCCCAGGCTGAGCAGGTAAACAAAGGCTGATCCTGGACACTGACATTTGGGCAGTCTAGCCAATAAAATGGATGAGGTTCAGTGAGAGACCCTGTCTCAAAAAGCCATGTACACACTCACATGCACGCACACAGGTGTACCCCCACTTGTGGAAGCACGTGAGCAACCCTCCCCCCACACACACATTGAAAAGTACCTTCAGGAATGCTATCCCCCAAAGGTGGCCATCCTGTCACTCTCAGTGGAGACCTTTGATTTCTACAGGGTGACATTCACCCATCGTAACCAGATTCTACATTCATGGATTTGGGTCACACATCAATGAATTAAACTATCTGAAATTAGAATATAATTCATAAGCAACGGGTTATTCTGAAAGAACACAGTAAGGGGGCTCTTGAAAGGATTTTTGTTAGCCAAAGCTGTTTACTCATGACAAGAACAATGTTGCCCAGGCTGACCTCGAACTCCCTATTCATTCTGGGCCACCTGTGGGCTCTGACTGCAGGCTTGAGTTTCTCCCTCCCAGGAGTAATTCCACAATCGTATTCTTGTACGTCTCTCAAAAGTTCTACCTCGTAATTGTCCTCATCCCTCATACCCAGATTTGGACATTTTATTATATAACTTTATCTCTATTGGCCAGATTTATGTATTTGTTCATTTATTTCATGAGTTAGTCAGTCAGTTAGTTGTTTAGTTATCGAAGGAGGACCTACTGGATGCCCCAGGCTAGCCTCAAACTCATGATTCTCCCGCCTCACTCTCCCGAATGTCACAAATATAGACACAAGGTCTAATAATTTAAATATGATCCCTTACATAGCTAATTTCTAGAAGTGTCTAGAAAATACATTTACAATTTAGCACTTGATCTTGTTACTCCAAGACTTCTACCTCCACTGATCTACTAGGAAAACAGTTTTACAATATGAGGACCTTGCAGATGAGGCTTTCAGCTTCGGTGCCTTTCCTTTTCAAATCCTGTGAGGCCAAAGCTGTGCTTGGGCAGGAAGGCTAGCAGAGCTGTGTTAATGAAGACGTACTTTTAAATGCACGGTTCTATGTTTTAGTGATTCCCACAGGCAGTACCCGCAATTTCCACTCTTTCATGCTACTGAGCAGAAGACTAACTGATCTTCTATTATCTTCTCCAAAATAATGTGAACACTTTTAATGATTTAGTTTTTAATTCTTATTTCTCAGTTCTTAAAGAAGGGCAAGTATATACACATGCTAATGAATACATATACATACAATCCAAAAAGGAAAGGAGTATCAATTTGCAGGCTAAGGGGTAAGTAATTTTAAATTGAAATCAGAATTATTTATATAAATTTCATCATTTTAAAACTAGACCATTTGCACATGGCCATTTCCTGCCTGTGGACGATGAACAGCAAATACACTCCCTGCTTGTGTGGGAGTCAACACACATAGAAACAGTAAGGCATGACAGTGACCCACACTTGAGATGAATCATGTATGTAATCTAATGTATAGCATATAACTGTCCAGCATGGGGCTCTGGGGAGCCATAAAGGTATGTTGGCACTGGCAGCACATGCCTTTAGTTGCAGCATTTGGAAGGCAGAGGCAGGCAGATCTCCCAGTTCAGGGCCAGTCTGGTATACAGAGAAAGTCCGGGGACAGCCAGGGCTACAAAGAAAAATGCTATCTTGAAAAAACAAAGAAAGGCAGGAGCGGGAGCTATGGTTGCCTTGTGTAGCCCCTGCTGGTTTCTTACTCTTAAGCTTCCTACTTTGGCCTTTTGAATACTAAGGTTATAAGCATGTATTAACAGGCACAGTCAAGGCTGATCTTTTTGACTGCTTTTTTTTTCTGAATTCTTGTTTCTACACTCCTAGCTATTGGTGAAAACACTGTGACAATGCCATCTGTCAATCCCCTTCATTAAAAGCACAAATGCAAACTTGGTAAGCATAGACTTTTGTCACCTGTGGGACACACAATAAGAAGAGACACTATTGCCTCGAGGTGCACAGAGAACACACGAGGGGAGAACAAGAAGACTAGAAACTTTAGAGACCTGGGTAGCAGTTTGGCACCCAAGAAAGCAGGGCTTTTCTTTGGGCCAGTGCGCTTGGTAAAGCACATTGCTCAAATGTCACCACCGTCCTGTAGAAATTGTTGAACTTGACCAGAATCAAGGATGTTAAGAGACCAGAGAACAACTGTCCCCCTACACACACACACACACACACACACACACACACACACACACACACACACTTGATTTAGGTCAGTGGGTCCTGAGTTGTGGGTCTCCACGCCTTTGAGGGCCACATATCAGATACCCTGCCTATCAGATATTTAAATTACAATTCACAACAGTAGCAAAATCACAGTTACAAAGTAGCAATGAAAAAATTTAATGGTTAGTGGTCACCACAAGATGAAGACATATATTAAAGGGTTGCAGCATTGGGGAGGTTGAGAACTGCTGGTTTAAACCAATCTAATAGCTTAACAACTCAAAGGGTCATTGGACAGGCCCGTCCCCCTCTGGGTGGCACCTCACCCACTCCCCATCTTATTTTCTAAACGTGGCGCCTTCCAGGGACACATGAGCCATCCTCTCAGAAGCATTCCTTCTGTGCTTCAGCCTTGGAAACTTGACTATTCCTAACAACATTCACTTTCTACCTATGAGAAGTCCTCAAATAAACCACTATATTATTTCTCTCCCTGTCCAGCAATAGGAGCATAGAGGGTTTGGTGTTTTGTTTTTCCGGTAAGACCTTTTAAAACCATTTTTGAGTGAAGGGAATGTGATTGTAAACCACTATTCTCACTATCCTTTCCATGAAATATAATACCACAGTGAAATATAATACTACAGTGAAGTATTGTAGGGGAAGCTGAAGCCACGCCTACTTAGGGGCTGGATACAGGTGTGCCTGACCACACTTGTGAGGGCGTGGTCAGGGTGACGTAGAGTGAGACTTTGAGGGGCTGCGTCTCTCTTTCAGTTTCACTTTTGTACTTGCTGGACAGACTGCTGCCACGTCGGCTAGCTAGGTTGCTCTGTAAGTAAGGCTTTTCCCTATTAAATACCCTTATATTTCTACTTGGCTTCATATTAGTAATTTCCCACTATATCTGGTTGTCAGGAGCAGGATATTGGAAACCTACACCCCATTTGGGACAGGCTGTGGGTCCCTCTCTTCACAGGTGTTCCCGGCTCCCAGCTGACCCGCTGCCACTGAGCTGCTCCCAGCTTGGAGACTCACACAGACCTCCTACAGTTTTACCACCGTGTGCTCGGGACCAGCTTGGACTGCTGCCTACCCGCACCCGGAGGCCTCCAGCCCTTGAACCAAGTTGGACTGCCACCCACCACTGCCAAACGCCGTGGACTAACTGAACACCTGTGCCACCCACTGGTCAAAGATAGTTACTGCATCTGGAGTAGAAATCAGGTAAAATTATGGGGGAATATTTATCATTTGCTAAAATTGGTAATATTTTTGCTTATTACGTGAATTCACTGTTTGAGGAGGATGCTGATTTGACAATTACTGGCCTATATGCTGTAATGGCAGTTAGCTTACTGGTACAAATAGTATTACTAGCCAGAGGACTCAGGAATAGGGATAAGGATAACCTCACCACCTACTTACAGGAAATAACAGCTTTACACAATGAGATTTTGGAGAACAGATTAGTTCAGACCACAATTATGCAGCAAGTGGAACAGAAATTGGATGATAAGCTTGGCACTGTATCCAATATGCTAAAGACAGAGCTGTCTGTTACCAAAGATGAGATGCAGCATATTTATGCCATGTCTGAGGCCTTAGAGGCTAGGCTGTCAGAAAACCGTGATGAGCTAAAGAATATCTGTAGCCAGTGAGAAACTAAGATAGGCAATGTTACCCAGAAATTAGATGCAAAGGTGCAAAATACCCAGCATAGGGTTGAAGAATTGGACAATGCCATTCAATCAATTATTGAAGCATCCAAGGTAGCAAATCACAAATTTGAGTCTAGATTTGAATGTTTGGAAGATAATTTACAGTACAGGGCTGACAGATTACATAGGTCTATACGGTTGATTGCTGAGGACTCAAAATCAGCAAATCATGAACGCGAATCTAGACTCCAATACCTAGAAAGCAGTTTCCATGCCATCCAGATGCTGCCTAAGGATGATTGTATTAAAGACATAGAAAAACATGTAAATAAACAGTTAGAGCAATTTACAGATTCATTAACATGCTTGGAATCTTTTATGATTAAGGACATTGAAACTTTTCAAAAGGATATCATTACTAGGCTTAAAGATCATTGAGATGCCTCAGAAGCAGAATCACTCCAATCCCAGGCACCTACTCCACCCAGGTATTGTGACTATTCTTCTAAGGCTGTTACTCGTACACCATTAGTGTACCCAGCTACCATGGTAGAAAAGCCAGCTTCTAAGAAACACCCTCATGGACGGATGGCTTATGAATGGCAACCTATACAGCTGAAGGATCTTAAGAATATTAAAGAATCAGTTGTCTCATATGGTCTCCATAGCCCATACATAAAACAGCTATTACATTCATGGGCAACCTTTAACAGGGTGACACCCACAGATTGGGAAGGATTGGTAGCAGCTGTACTTGAGAATTCATGCCAAATCCAGTGGAAGGCATTAGTAAGAGAAGAGGCAAAGCTCCTTGAGTATCAGGGCAGAAAGGAAGGTTTTGAAGCCCCCCCAGATAAGATTCTTGGTCAGAGTATTTATGCTGACCCACAGGTTCAGGCTGAATATGATGATGATATACTGTCTCTATGCAGAAAAGCAGCATTAAATGCCTGGGATAAGGTTCGTGAGCCAGGAGAACACCTAGAAGCTTATACCAGAATAGAACAGGGACCTACAGAACAGTTCCAGGACTTCTTACAAAGGTTAACTAGGGCAGTAGAATTACAGGTAACAGATCCAGAAACAAGACAATCAATTATATATACAATAGCTTATGAAAATGCAAACCCAATATACAAAAGAATACTTTTGCCTTTAAAGATCAGATCAGCTCCCCTAGAAGAATGGGTTTTGTATGTAGCCAACATTGACTATAATGTGCAAGATACTAGAGCTTGGGTAGGAGAAGCCATCTCCAAAGGTTTAAAATGGCAACAGAAAATTAAAAGTTCTAGAGGTGAGGATGTAAGGGCTTGGCAAGAAGAAGCACCTTACAGAGGTCAACATAGGTACCAAGAGGCTAGAGGTTACTAGTACTATGAACCAGAACCTTGGATAGGAAAAGCCTTCCTCTGGCGACCACCAAGGCACAAGGAACCTAGATATTTCAACTGTGGTAAAATGGGACATACTAAGAGAAATTGTAGACAAACAAATTCTAACAATGCCTCATATGGAAGGCCACTGCCTTCTGGATTGTGTAGAAGATGTGGTAAGGGCAGACACTGGACCAATGAATGTAGATCAACCAGGGACATACAAGGAAACCCATTAAGGTCGGGAAACCCCAAGGGGTGGCCTCAAGAATCCCCCCACATCGAGAAAGGTCAGGTCATTCCCAGTAGCAGTGGGAGACAATCTGTCACAATCTGACCAAAGGATAGTTCTTTGCCTATTGTGAAAAATGATACTGCTCTAGATTGTAGTTTGAATAGTGATGAAGAATCAAATGTGAATGGACAAAATGAGAAACGCATATTTTGGCAAGCTTCTATTAATGATAAAAAGCCTCAGTTGAAAGTGAAAATTAATAATAAAGTTATTTCTGGCTTAGTAGATACTGGGGCGGATGTAACTATTATTACCCAAAAATCCTGGCCTCAAAAATGACCTCTTAGAGAGGCAAATGTGCAATTTATAGGAATTGGAACTCTATCTAGAGTTCAACAGAGCATTAACTCGGTGGTCTGCATTGGACCAGAAGGACAGAAAGGGATACTGAAACCATACATGGCAGATATAGCTATAAATCTCTGGGGTCATGATCTCTTACAGCAATGTAATACTCAGATTAATATTCCTCCAATGTCAGATACAAATTATGTACAATCTTTATATAGTAGAAAACATCTGGTAAGACGTTATGGAAAACGGTTAACAACCATCTATGCTGTACAAAAACTAAGTACAAATGATGGACCTTCAGAGGACCAAAGGCTCTGCCATTGAAGTGGATTACAGATGAACCACTTTGGGTAGGACAATGGCCTATGACCTCTGAGAATCTAGAGGCTTTAGAAAAGTTAGTACAGGAACAGCTAGATGCTGGACATATAGAGGAATCTACCAATCCTTGGAATTCTCCTGTATTTGTTATCAAAAAGAAGTCAGGTAAGTGGAAAATGCTGACAGACCTGAGAGCCATAAATAAGGTAATTCAACCAATGAGATCTCTGCAACTTGGAATGCCATTACCTTCCGTAATACCTAAAGGATGGTTTATCATAGTCATTGATCTAAAAGACTGTTTTTTCACAATACCATTACAGGAAAATGAAAGAGAAAATTTGCATTTACTGTACCAACTCTTAATAATTCACAGCCAGTTAGAAGATACCAGTGGAGAGTTTTGCCACAAGGAATGCTAAATAGTCCTACTTTGTGTCAACACTTTGTACAGCAACCTTTGGAAATAATTTGTAAGAAATTTTCACAATCTCTTGTTTATCATTACATGGATGACATTCTTTTATCAGATTCTAATAAAGAAACTTTGAAACGTATATTTGAAATGATGAAGGAAGTTCTGCCTCGGTGGGGGTTACAGATTGCCCCAGAAAAAATACAAAGAGGAGATTCTATTAACTATTTAGGTTACAAGATAGACTTACAAAGAATCAGCCCTCAAAAGGTACAAATTAGGAGAGATCATTATCAAACTCTTAATTCTCTTCAGAAATTATTAGGGGAAATTTCTCAATTACAGACAATTATTGGTGTAGAAGGACATGACTTAAAGCATTTAAAAATGGCCCTTAAAGATGATAAGGACCTAAACAGTCTGAGGATATTATCTGCTGAGGCAGAAAGAGTTACAATTGGTGGAAAACAGAATATTGGATGCACATATAGATCGGATAAACCTTGATTTAGACTGTATTCTGGTTATCTTGCCATCCAGAGAATACCCTTCTGGAATTCTGATGCAAAGGGAAGATACTATATTGGAATGGATATTTCTGCCACATAAACAGAATAAAAAGTTAAAGACATATATAGAAAAGATTTCTGATTTGATTTTAAAGGGAAAATTAAGACTTCGTCAACTGACTGGAAAAGATCCAGCAGAAATTATAGTACCTTTAACTAATGAAGAAATTTCCTCCTTATGGAAGGATAATGAATATTGGCAAATAGCTCTTACTGACTTTTTGGGAACAATTAGCAGCAACTATCCCAAAACTGACAGAATTAAATTCATAAAAAAGACAGTCTGGATTCTTCCACATATTGTAAGACAAACTCCCATTTCTGGAGTTCTTACCTTCTACACTGATGCCAACAAATCAGGTAAGGCTGGTTATAAAGCATGTGAGGTAAGTAAAGTACTTCAAAGTCCATATACATCTGTACAGAAGGCAGAATTATATGCAATTCTCATGGTACTTACGGATTTTACAGAACCTCTTACTTAATATAGTTACTGATTCCCAATATGCAGAGAGAGTTGTGTTACACATTGAGACTGTAGAATTCATTCCTGATAATACGGAATTAACTTCTCTGTTTTTACAATTACAGGAAACTCTCAGAAACAGAAGTAATCCTATATAAATTACACATATCAGATCCCATACGGGTCTGCCAGGACTACTATCACAAGGCAATGATGAGATTGATCGTTTATTAATTGGAAGTATGCTAGAAGCCTCAGAATATCATAAGAAACATGTAAATAGCAAAGGTTTGAAAAAGGACTTCTCCATCACTTGGCAACAAGCCAAGGAGATAGTGAGAAACTGTCCTACTTGTTCCTTTTATAATAAAACTCCATTGCCAGCAGGTTGTAATCCTAAGGGCATTCGGAGAAATGAGGTTTGGCAGATGGATGTCTTTCACTTTGCAGAGTTTGGAAATTTGAAATATGTGCTTCATACTATAGGCACATTCTCAGAGTTCCAGTGGGCTACTGCTCTTAACTCTGAAAAAGCTGATTCTATTATTACACACCTGCTAGAGGTGATAGCAGTTATGGGTATACCTGCACAAATAAAAACTGACAATGCTACAGCATATATCTCTACAAAATTAGAACAATTTTTCAAATATTATAACATAAAGCATGTTACCGGTATACCACACAATCCTACAGGACAAGCAGTGGTTGAGAGATCTAATAGAACACTTAAGGAGATGCTCAACAAACAGGCTTGGAAGACTAAACCCCCCAAACATAGGTTGCATAATGCTTTATTAACACTAAACTTTCTTAATGCCAATAAGAAACAACAAACTGCTGCAGAAAGACACTGGACTACGGAAAAAACTGAACTCAATCAGCCGGTATACTTCAAAGATGTACTAACCTCTGTATGGAAACCAGGACATGTGTTACGTTGGGGTAAGGGTTTTACATTGGTTTCTACAGGAGAAGAAAAACTTTGGATACCATCAAAGTTGATCAAGATTCGACTAGAAAAGGAAAAACCTCTCGATGAGGACAAATGACAGGTATTCTACTAAGGTATATCTTATAAACTAAATAGAAACCTCTAAAAGGAAAGGGAAGTGTTTTGCTTTTATTTTCATAGGAAAACTCATCTCCAGAGGGCAAAGGACACTGCATGGGGAGATACTTAAGAAGAGAAGGTAGCTATAACCTTCAAACAAAAGGAATGTGTCATACAGTAAACTTTACAACTGTCTCTCAAAGAACTCTATTTCTCTTCATTTCCTAGTCCCTATTCTATTAAACCAATGCTGGATTTAGAGGTGGATTTGGCTTTCCTCCTCTAAAATCCAAGCACGTTATTTAACTAAACTTTAGTGTTTCTGTATTGTATCAAGAAGCCAATTGATGTAATACAGAATAAAAGAAGAATTCGGGGACTGTCTTTGTCTTTTCTTAGAACTTTCTCTCAAGATGTACACCCTCTCATAATTGTTATGCTCTCATGGTTGCATTCCCCAGCATGTGTACATACACAAGCAAACATTTCTCTGCTAACTGTTTATGTCTGAGTCCCACACAGCCAATAAAGACCTTCCTGACAGCAATTCCTAGACACCCTGGAAAGAAAATGGGCCACACCTCCTCGACTGCACTGGATCCAACTTGCTCCATTTCAACTGACACTCTGGCCAGAGGTTCGGGTACTGACTTCAATCAAGTTGAGGCTTTCAAGCGAGATCTTCAATCAAGTGAATCCCATCTAACATGGACTGTTTACAATTCATTCAAGACTTTTACTATACTAAAATTTTCTTCCTACAGGACCCCACATGTCTATCATTGTCCCATTTCAGCAGGAAGTAACTTGGAGGATGCTACGCCCCCTTTCCCCCTTGTTGTCATTTAGGATAGTGTATAGACCTAGTTAGGGATAGCTTCCTATTATTTATGGTTGGGATTGGAAGGAGGTGTTCAGGCTTGGACACCTCTTTCAGTTGACTTTAGGGTTTAGTTAAAATAGATAGTTAGGATGTGACATAAGCAGATTGTTGTGTCTTATATTTCACCTTTATGATTGTTAATTTTGGATACTTTACACTGTTAAGTTTTAATCCTCTTTTAGACTAAAAGGGGAATTGTAGGGGAAGCTGTAGCCACACCTACTTAGGGCCTGCTACAGGTGTGCCTGACCATGCTTGCGAGGGCGTGCTCAGGGTGACGTAGAGCCATACTTGCATGGGACTTCGTTTTCTCTTTTGGTTTTTCTTTTGTACTTGATGGACAGAATGCTGCCACGCCAGCTGGCTAAGTTGCTCTGTAAGTAAGGCTTTTCCCTATTAAATACCCTTATATTTCTACTTGGCTCCATATTGGTAATTTCCCACTATAAAGTATAATACTAAAGTGAAATATAATACTACAGTGAAATATAATACCACAGTGAAATATAATACCACAGTGAAATATAATACTCCAGTGAAATATAATACTCCAGTGAGATATAATACTCCAGTGAAAGATAATACTACAGTGAAATATAATACCACAGTGAGATATAATACCACAGTGAAATATAATACTACAGTGAAATATAATACTACAGTGAAATATAATACTACAGTGAAATATAATACTACAGTGAAGTATAATACCACAGTGAAATATAATACCACAGTGAAATATAATACTACAGTGAAATATAATACTACAGTGAAATATAATACCACAGTGAATTATAATACTACAGTGAAGTATAATACCACAGTGAAATATAATACTACAGTGAAATATAATACCACAGTGAAATATAATACTACAGTGAAATATAATACTACAGTGAAGTATAATACTACAGTGAGATATAATACCACAGTGAGATATAATACTACAGTGAAGTATAATACCACAGTGAAATATAATACTCCAGTGAGATATAATACCACAGTGAGATATAATACCATAGTGAAATATAATACCACAGTGAAATATAATACTACAGTGAAGTATAATACTACAGTGAAATATAATACCACAGTGAAATATAATACTACAGTGAAGTATAATATACAGTGAAGTATAATACTACAGTAAAATATAATACCACAGTGAAATATAATACTCCAGTGAAATATAATACTACAGTGAAATATAATACCACAGTGAAATATAATACTACAGTGAAGTATAATACTACTGCTCTACAATGTCTTCTTGGCTTCTGCTGGGGCATTTGATGACTTATGGCAGAATCATTTCATATATGCTGCAAAAATCAATGAGAGTCAAGTTTCTGGTTCTCAAGAACACACCAGATAAAACCTCAGTAGTGGGTAGGCACTCCCGGTCCTGTGTATGTGGTGACTTGGAGGGTCTGTCTCCTTGGGGACTTCACAGGAGCTCAGAAGTTCATGTACACATAAAAGAGAAACACTATGGTCCGAACATGAACTGTCCCAGCAGGTTTCTGTTATGAACCTTTGGTTCCCAGCTGGTGGCTTTGTTTTGGAATGTTCTAGAAACTTTAAAGGGCAGACCCTTTCTGGAAGAAGTAGGCCACACTGGAAAGTCTTCTCCCGGTGTGGACGATGGCTCTGCTACAGTCACAAAGATGGAGGCCCTATCAGTGAATCCCCCAACCCCCATCCCCTAGCACTCCTTAGGTCAGATGCATATGCAATTAGAGCAGAACTGCACCCTGATGGCTAGCAGAGGCAGCACTAATCCCAAGTAAAGGTCCAACAGCCCTCCTCAGCACCTTAGTCCAGAGGGAACATCCATCATCCACAAATCTAACCTTGAGGGTCTCATACAAATATTCACAACATCTAATAAGGATGTTGGCCGTTGTTCTAGGTCAGCATTCTACAACATGAACAGGGTAAAGCCATGTATGCCTGGCCACTAGAATTGGTGGACACTTGGATTGCACAGTCCTGGACCAGCAGGCAGCCCGGCTACCTTATTAGGGAATTAGCTGTTGGGCTTTCCACCCTACAAGAGCTCCTTCTGCCACAGCAACTGGAATAACAGGCTTATCACAGGCCTAAAGCTCCACCCCCATCCCAAGGTCCCTACTGAATAAACTGTTTTCCCAACCCTCTAGTTAACACAATCTTGCTTGTCTAGTGACTAGTCTCATGCATGGCTCCTGTCATGGATACCTGGTCCCCTCCACAGTCCCTGTCACTCAGTCTTCAGTTGCCTGTCTCAGCACTCACATCAGATCCTCAGATGGATGCCACTGCTACCCCCAAACTCAGCTCTGGTGTTGCTGTATCCTGCCACCCACGCCAAGCGCTGCAATGACTCATCCTCAAGGAGACATCCGTCTACCCCTTCCTCATAAGTTCCCAAGGACAAACCAAGTATGATTTCACCAAAGCTCAGTCTTGGGACACAATGAATTTATTGCACTTACAAAGTAGAGCTAAGGGGTTGCCTGTGGGAGCATGGGTGACATGGAAGAGTCAGCACAGGAAAGTCTCATCCAACAGGAATCACAGCTGCCCCACATCCTTCCAATTAACCCCCACAGCCTGCAGATTATAGTTCCTCCTCAGGCTCCAGCATGGCCACCTGCAATTGAGGAGAAACTGTGTGGGTGAGAAAAGCATCTGGAATGACCTTCCCCACACCCTCCTAAGACAAAAATGCCAACAGTCCACAAGCCCCATCATGATGGGCTCCTGCAAGCAGGTACAGTTGATCTGGTGGAGATGGTGCTGTTTGTTCTAAAGACCCTGTCCTACGTGGTTCCATTGCAGATGGTCTGGAATTGAACCCATATCACCACCCAAGCATTTTGCAGTCTGTTTTAAAATATAGGCTTCAATTAGGAAAGCCTCCTCACCCTCAGCTTTCAAAGGATGCCAACACTTGTGGACTGCAGTAGAACTCTACTATTCCCTAGAAAGTTCTGGAGAGCATGCACTGGTACAGGGCACAAAGGTCGCTTCGGTTACCAAGTCAACACTCTGAGAATGTCCTTCCACCTCTATACATTCTGAATGGGGAACCTTCAGTAGACATTCAACATAGAGGGTCACACAGCCTCCAACTGAGTGTGGCTAAGGTCATTGCCCCTTGCAATGAAATCGACACCATGTTCTCTAGCAAGCCAACCACCACTCAATGCCAAGCTGACCAGGGTGGTTGTATTCCAGAGAGGATGCCATGCACATGTTCTCAATGGAAAAGAGGGTCCACCATTTATGAGGATTTTTCAGAAAATCAGAGCAAACTCTGCTATAGAAAACATAGGGTGATTTCTTGCCTTAATTTTCATTACTTTTATACCATACTCTGGGTCCTGAAGCCAGTGGTGTCATTTTAAAAAAAAGCAATACTCCAGCCTCCTAACTTGTTCCATATGTTCAGAATGCTTCAGAAAGTAACTCCACATTAATGTCTCCAGCCTAGTGTTTACATCATGACATCTGTGGGCTTTGTTTTTCCTGTGTTTTCAGGATTTATTCTGGTGTCCACGTGAACTTGCTCTGTAAAAGTAAAAGGAATTTGCTTAGATCCCTTTTTCCTGGGCCATCTCCTGGGGTCTTGCAGACCATCAGACTTCTTAGCACTGATGAACCCATGAAGCTGGGTGGAGCCCAGCGCTGCCACTGGCTGGGGTGAGGAACTCACAGTGCAGGTTGTCTGCTCCTCCAGACCTCAGTTTCTCCAAGTGTACAAGGTGGGGAGGGCTTCAACTAATGGCCATATGTATAGGCACCATGATCAGTGGCCGACTACAGCAAGTCTTGGTTCCCGGTCTCACCCTCCTTTACCTGCCTTCATTCCTCTTTTCATTCAGACAGCCTTTCCCCAAACGCTTCTCAGGGATCAGGAAATGCACCTAGTACTAAGTTGAGGGGTACTGCAAAAAGGATTCAGCAATGAAGGTCTTATCACCACCTAAGTGGCTGGTGTGCTGTCCATAGATATTTGACTCATTTTGATTTGTTAAATTATTCCATTAAAGTACATTAAGAATCTCAGTGGCTGGTTCTTTGGGCTTGCTTAGCCTCTTCCTATAAAGCTGAATTAAATTTTGTGCAAAGCAAGTGATTGGCTTCCTACATCCCATTATGACCTTGGAAAATTGTGAGCAAAACAGACCCAGTCCAACATTTGAGTCATTAAGAGTCAAGTGGAAGAGGATCAGTATTGACAAAGTTACGATGAAAACACGTAAATTCCTTGCTCTTAAAAGCACAAGGGTGTTACATTTTCCCTTAAGCCTATAGGTGAGTATAATACATAGGCTTTGATAATAAGAGCCCAAGATTTTAATCATTTGAAGAAAACACATAAGAATTGTTTTATATGAGCCAAGCAGTGCTGCAGACACCAGAGGAGACAGACTATGAATCACTTATATTTTCCTGGCTTTGTCTTTCGATGTCAAAGAGAGACAATAAACCACACCAAACAGACCACGTAGCATAATGCTGGGATGCACAGAGAGAAAAAGTAAGAGTTCCAAGGTTGCCTGCATAACCACCGGATTGTGACTTTCGAGAACTTACATGGGAAGAACACAGTATAGACACCCTGAGAAGATTGAGTCCAGACAAAAGGAGCGCGCAATGGACCCTAGGTGGAAATGTGCCCAGGGTACTTAAGAAAGTAGTGTGGCAATAACAGTGTGCTCAGGAATTAAGATGGAAATGGTAACCAGTCAGGAAAGACTGAGAACGGAGGTGAGGGTTTCACACCAGCTTACAGGGAGCTCACAGTAAGCATCTGAGCGGGGTGGTGAGCCCTGATCGGTGCTGTGCTGACAATCATTCTCCATGGACCAGAAAAGAAGTGCCACCAGCAATGTGTCCCTTGGGCCACATGTCTTGATGAGCTGGAATGAGGTGGCAATGAAGATGGTTACATTCAGAGGGCCAATAGGATTTGCTGTTGGTTCAGGTGTGGCTCCAGAGAGAACTCAGCCAAACGCACACTGTTGGAGGCCTGTGCAGTGAAAGGGTGGGTTGCCCTGACTGAGGCGGTGAAGGAGGAAGTCTGGGGGGGGTGTATAGGGGCTCAGAACTGGACATGGGTTCCTGGAATCTAATAAGCACCAAATGTTTATAGTGAACCAGAGTCTGTGTTTGGACTCTGGATTCACTGCAACCGTTGGGTTAAGATGTAGAAAACAGCTCATCAACAGATAAAATTATTCAGCAATGAGTCGAGAAACCTTGGGGACAAAGGATTCTAAAACATAGAAGACACAAGCAAAGGACACTAAGGGGAATCAAGAGGAGCTGACAGAGTGCAGCAAGCTTTCAGGGCACACTGATGGTCAAGGACAGTGGGGAGGGAGTATGCCTCCGAAGAGCGCACTG
Organism: Cricetulus griseus; assembly: GCF_003668045.3. Classification (NCBI taxonomy): domain Eukaryota; kingdom Metazoa; phylum Chordata; class Mammalia; order Rodentia; family Cricetidae; genus Cricetulus; species Cricetulus griseus. Next base: position 5,532,278 of record NC_048598.1, on the reverse strand, counting down.
AGAGTGACCTTGGGAAGAGCCACTTAGCAGAGTGGTAGTAGGAATACCCGATTCTGTGTCCAAAAGAGAAACAGAATTTTCAGAGAATTATTTTGAGTAATGCTATAAAAAAAGGTGAAAATGGGACATGGACTAAAAGGGAAAGGGAACTCAAGGAAGATTTGAAAAAAAGAAACTTTGTTTTCTGTTTAAAGATGGGGCAATGTTGCCTTATTTGTACTGAGGACAGTAGTTAGAAGTGAGTATGATGCAGTGGAAAACAGATCTGGGATGATGATGAAGGTGGCGATGGGGATTATGGTAGTGGTGATGATGATGATGATGATGCTGTGTGTGTGTGTGTGCGCGCGCGCGCGCGCGCGCGTGTGTGTGTGTGTGTGTGTGTGTGTGTGTGCGTGTGTGCGTGTGTGTGTGTGTGTGTGTGTGTGTGTGCGTGCGTGTGTGTGCGCGTGTGCGTGTGTGTGTGTGTGAGTGCGCGTGCGTGTGTGCGTGTGTGCATGAGTGTTGTGTGTGTGTGTGTGCGCGCGCGTGTGCGTGTGCGTGTGTGTGTGTGCGCGTGTGCGTGTGTGTGTGTGTGTGCGCGTGTGCGTGTGTGTGTGTGCGCGTGTGCGTGTGTGTGTGTGCGCGTGTGCGTGTGTGCATGAGTGCGTGTGTGTGTGTGT